>NW_004524637.1:6580969-6610667 GCF_000260255.1 Octodon degus
CCTGGATATGATTTCTTTTTTTTTTTAATTTCATTTATTTATTTATGTGTGTGTATGTGTGTGTGTGTGTAGCCAGCTCAGGTGGGCGGTGCTGGCTGGCATGTGGTGCTGGGGGATTGAACCGTGGTCCCCGTGCTTTGCCAAGCTTGTTCTAAGTAGGTGCTTTAGACCACTGAGCCATCTCACCAGCCCCAAGGGACATTATAATTAATCGATTGCATATTGGCAAGTTCTTTAAAAACTTGACATACATCGGAAGTTGCCAGCAGAACTGGCAAATATTTTCATTTCTAGCTGTTTTTCTTGTCTCCAGATCTTAGAAGCAGATGCCTCAGAAAGTTGTTTTAATCTTTCATGACCTACCTTTGACTTTCCTGAAAATCAAAATTCCTGACAATTTCAAGACTGCTTTAAAATATGGAGGATGGAAAAGAAAACTAGAAGTCAGTGTTTATCTTGTGAGGTGACCCAGATCTAGAGTTTGCATCTCATCCATGCAGTCCTCAGGTTTTCTGGCACCGCAGCGCAATGCTGGACATCCACACCAAAGTCTGAGAGCTTTAATTCAGCTCACATCTTGGACAATTCAGTGCACAGCCCACTGGCTCCAGGGCAGGAACATCATGGCACGAAGGTAATAGAGCAGCGTTACTTGGGTCATGGCTGGTGATCAGAGACAAAGGGATTAGGGCCACCAAGGCCCCGCTTCCATGACCACCCAGCACACCCAATACACTACTAACCCGTTAGGCAGATGCAAAGTACAGTAGGGAGGTGAGATAACTCTGTGGACTAAGCTCCTGCTCAGACAAATGCAGGGACCAGGATTCAATCCCTGCACCGCATGCTGCGCAGGCCCCGCACCCAGGCGTGCTAAGCTGGCCACAGAGACCAGGCATGGTGGCCCATGCCTGTAATCCCAGCACTGGGGAGGCTGAAAACAGAAGGATTACAATGAGTAGTGAGACCCTGTACCAAATACATACAAAAAAGTTGACACTCTATCTTAACTGCCACAATTCATCTTCCCTCAAAAGAAATAAATAAGAAAAAGTAAGTTAAAGTTACTTTGTGATTCTGAAATTACAGGAGGACTCAGAAAGCCTGAACCAGAAAGCCTAATAAATATTCTCCTGTGACACGGCCTGAGGGAAGAGCTTTAATAAAGTTCTTACAGAAATGCTAACATAAATAGTGAAGGGCTTCTCCCCTAATAGAGAAAGGCCACTTGAAGAACATGATCAATTAATAAAAGTAGCTCCCATCTTGAAGTTTCTAAACTAATCCTTATTACAACATGCTTTCTGAAGTAGCCCCTTAGCTCATTTCTAAATATGTTCATTTTAAAACAATTCTCGCATTATCCAGGCAGGTTGTAGAGGAAAGATTTTTGACTCACCTGGAAAACAAGTTTAATAAATTGCTTTTTACTGTCTAGGGAAAGTCTGAGAAAACCTGGAAAAACTTAATAAATTAGTTTCTCTGTAATTTTCTCCACTATTCATAAATTAAACAGATGTCAAACCCCATTTTCTTAGAGCCCCACAACCCTTTTCAATGCAAACGTCTGCAGCAAGTAGCAGTGAATGCGGGGACAAGGGCCGAGGACGCCTACTTCAACCAGCTACGCCATGGGTGCAGCTTGCATTCAGCTATGTAGTTGAGTTGGAATATGCTGCTTAGACGCCTAACGTGCAGGTGTTATAATCTCTATGGTTAAAGCTCTGAGCTCACTGTAACATGTTGGCAAAAGCAATTGCTCATATTGATCTTTAATTAGATAATGATAGATGACCATGACCCATGAGTGTCCACTTTTTGAGAATCAGGTAATGGATAAAACTGGCTATTTCCACCAGAGGGTTGGGCTGTATTCACGTTTAAGAGTTCAGGAGCGCTACTAGAAAACATAGTCACTGAGGAACCACAAAGGATATTTCTTTCTTTTTTAAATTTTTTTCTCTGTATTTAGTACAGAGTCTACAGGGTCTTACTGCACAGACTGGACTCAGTGATCCTCCTGTTCTCAGAATCCCAAGCTCTGGGATTACAAGCATGCACTGCCACACCCAGTATCAATTGCAGGCTCAGCGCACCCCTGGGGCTTGGCCAGCACGGCACTCTGGGGATTGAACCCTGGTCCCTGCGCCTGCCTAAACAGGCACTCTAGTCTGCTGAGTTATCTGGCCAACCCATGGATATTTCTATATATGAATGAAATAAGATGTTTTATTCTTACTTTTCCTGTTTTTTTTTTAAGCATTTCTACTGAATAAGCAGTAAAATGGCATTTATCAAAGATGTGTGAAGATATTAAGCCTGTTTATAAGCTCTTGAGTATCACAGATCTTTAGCCTTTCACCTTCCAAGAGCAGGAAGAAGGAGGGTGATGTTTCTCAAAACTAGAGCTCAGGAAAGCACCCTCTGAGAAGCTAACAGGGAGCTGGGGTACAGGTAAGCAGTTCTGTGGCCCACTGTCACCTGGAAATATCTAGCCTGGAGAATGGTTACCCTTTCCTTCCAGACAGGAGGAAGAGAGAGCTGGAGCTGGATCAGAGATGCATGTAGCTGCACCACTAACCAGGCCATGAGAAAGCACACCTGGAGGAGCAGGGCATCCCAGGCCGATCCCTGAGCACGCCGCTGCCTCCGGGAAGAGAGTGGAGGCAGGGCGTGTCTTTTACTTCCCAAGGGCAGAGAGCCATGACATCATTTCTTGAAACTATATATGGCTTAGCCAGGCATGGACACACACCTCTGCGATCCCAGCACTCTGGGAGACTAAGGCAGGGGGCTGAAAGTTTGGGCCCACCCTGTACACCTTAGGGACTTAGTGAGACTTTGTCTCAAAAGTTTAAAAATGTATAAGAGATTGAGGTGCTGGAGATGTAGCTCAGTGCAAAGGCCTTAGGTATAATCCCCAGTATCACACACACAAAAAAAGATTAAAGAAACAAAAAATTTAAATATATATATATATATATATATATATATATATATATAAATTACACTTTGACTAAAGCAAATACTTTGTCTGCAGTTACCTAATTAACACTTCTACTCCTCACTGCCATCTGCCACGAACACCTAATGTTAGCTGAAGATCAGATCACAGTATTCATAACAGCTGAGCTTCTGGCAACCCTGACATCGTGTCTTCTGTGCTCCATTCCAAAAAGACTCAAGTGCAGGATGCCCTCTGCACAGAGGTCTTCCATGAGCAAAGTTGGCAGAAGGAAATGCATGCCAGTCTGGTGATAGGAAGCCCAACCACATCCGGTAACACTCATATGCGATACACAGCAGCTCACTGTGACTAAAGGGAAAGAGAAAAACTTTTGGGTTCTTTAAGAATCTGTGATAATGACAATGGCAACACACTTGGTGAGTTTTTAGCAGAGCCCAGCACTGACAGGAAGCACTATACATTCTGTCTTCTGTGCATACTTTACAGAATCACAATAACCACAGTGTTCATCACCTTCCCATTTTCAGGACATAATACCTCTTAGCAACAAAAATCATTTATCCAGAGACCTATAGCTACAAAATAATAGGCAAAAAATTCCAATTCAACTCCTTAAACTTTTTGCCCAAATTCCCCACACTAGACTAGAGTGAATCCAGGGTGTTTATTTCTATACTGCTCCTGCTAGTATCTTAAATAAAACATGTTTAGGGGACTGGATGTGTAGCTCGGCTGTACAGTATGTCCTGAGGAGTTATATCTGTGATATAAATAAGCACACATTCCTGCTTTTACTGGTAATTAGCATTTAAATATTGGTCCATGTTGACATATTTTGAATCATGGAATAAGTGAAAATGACTATCTCAGTAGGTCTTTACCAGGTTTGAGGGAATTTGGTAAAAGTATTACTTATAAAATAGTAGCTCAAAATATCAATTTTATGGGTTCTGTTAGACGTACATTTCTGTGTGGTCAATATGGTTTTATTTTTTTTTTCTAAATGCTTCATAAAACTTACTTGAATTAGAAAGAAAAAGGATTTTAAAAAGAAGTATTTTTGTATGCATGCTGTTCTATCATATAATTCACAGATTTAAATGACATGGTGGTAGGTTACCTTTTACTTTCTGTTGTGTATGTGTGTGTTAATAATTACATTTCCATCAAGGTCTTAAGAATACAAATCTTGTACTTGGCTTGGCATGGTGGTGAACACCCCCATAATCCGAGGATTCTGGGAGGTCGAGGGAAAAGGGGCACAAGTTCAAGCCCAGTCTGGGCAACCTAGTGAGGCCCTATCTCAAAATAAAACACACCAGCAGGCCAAGGACAGTCCAGTGCAAAGGGTTCAGTCAAGTGCTGGGCTCAGTCATCAGTACGCAAAACAAAGAAACCTTAAACCTTATGGTTCCTGACGTGTGGAAATCTTTGATTGTTAGTAAGATGGTTGATTTCTCTATCTCACCAAAGGATTTAGATGATGGATACTAATATGTAAAAGGTAGAAGTAGATTAGAAATGGCTAGGAATGCTTCTGTTGATACTCCTATGGCTAAAGGGCCCAGAGTTCCTTTAAACTCAAAATGTCCCATCAATGCACATGAGTCTGTCTTCAGTATTCCAATAAATAAAAGCCTAAGCACCCTTTGGGATGATGTCTGGCCTCAGAAACACCTTGAAGCACTGTACAAGTACAGGAGCATCGTGGGAAGTCCTTTGGAAACTCCTGGCATCTGGAGTGTCAGCTCCAGAGAGGATAATCCAACCCCAAAGGCTTAGAACTGGCATGAGTTCCCATGTCCTGACCCCACTCTCTCAACCTCCTCTCCATTTCCACTCAGCTTCAGAGAGGGTTTGCCTGCCTGAGCCTCACAATCCACCCTGGAGGCCACACACCAGCTTGGCATGGGGCCTTCACAACACAGCCTGAACCTGAGTGGGCCCTGAGCTCAGCCGTGGATGACTTGAGTAGGATAAGAAGGCCCCATAGATAACAAAGTGCATAGCAGCAGGATGTCGAACCTGGCTCGTAAGAGATTGCCCTGAAGATCTCACTGGAAACACATCAGAAATCTTCCTCTTGGCTTAGTCTTCATCATCTGAATTCGGCTCAGAAGGCAGGAGGCACCGGTGCTCGGGACTCCCCTGAGTTTCTCCAAGGATCCAGAGGTGCTGTCAAGTTCATGGTGACTCCACTGTTGTCCAAGCACCAGCCCATGCTGCAGAAGCTGGGGGCTGCTGCCTGCCCTCTCTCCACATAGGACCCGGAGGCCCCAGTTGCAGTCGAAGGCTGAGCCTGAAAGGCTGAGATAGGTGCACACTCACTTGCATTCCAAGGGCACTGTCTGCGTTTGGAGAAACCAAACTGTGCACCCCTTGGTCCCCCACCTGTGGTGATCTCATGCAGGTTTGCTGAGAGCTTCCTGAATTTCCACTCTCAGGCTGGTTTGCATTTCACTGATGAAATTTTAGCCAAGTAGCTGCACGGTCAGCTACAATCAGCATTTCACTTGATCATTTGAACAGAGGAATGCATTGCTTCTCTTCTCTCCTTATCTTTTCCTTATTACCAAAAAAGGCCTTAGGTCAGGAGGGATATGAAACAACTCGTGGATACCTTTGAACAAAAGCTCTGTACAAGTACAAGCACTGCTGCATCCAGCCCATCTAAAACCGAGCTTCCTGCCCTCTACAAAACTTAGCTCTTCGAGTGCTCCATAAATAATCAAAGCTTCCACTCACTGCACCAGCCAGACCCCCGCCGACCTAGCCCAGGCCTGGAGTGTGAGACCTTCCAGTGTGCTTTTGGGGCCCTCCAGACCCCCCCAGAACCAGCCTGGCATGTGAGTGAGACCTTCTGCAGTGCTCTCAAGACCCCTCCAGACCCAGCCCAGGGGCAGTGTGTGTGTGGGAGAACTTCCACTCCACTGTGCCGGCTGGGCCCCTCCAGACCCAGTCCAGGCCCGGCATACAGGCCTGGCGTGAAACTCTCCAGCGGAAGTCCCTGCAGAAAGGATAGGGGCCAGAACCACCCAGCTAATCCAGGAGCAGAACATCTGGCCAGAGGCACACAACAGGTTCACTTCCACAGGCTGCAGCAGGAAGAAGCTGAACACAGCAGCCAGACCCAAGCCAGGGTCTGGGTCTGGGTCGAGTTCAGACTTCATAGATCTGCACCTGGTAAGCTGAGACACTGTGCAAGACCCTGATCTATGATAGCATCCATGCTCTTTCTCTCTTGACTGAGAAAAGGAGCAAAAAATAACTGAGATGGACTAGTCTACCTGGAAGACCCCAGGTACAACAAGGGGAGGCGATCAGACAGAACTTAGGGGAACTACCTTAAATACAAATTCCTAATTTAATATCTGCTTACTACACAGACATAATGCTTGCTCTACTGTCTAAAATGCAAACCTATTAGTTACAAAAGTTGTCAGCTGCTAAATATCACTACCCATTATTAGTGTTCCTAATTGTAGTTTTATAAACACAAATTCATAAGCTGAAAGTCAAAGGATGGAAAACAATACTACATGCCCCAGCACCTCAGAAAAAGTCAGGGATAGCAATCTTGTTCTCAACTTCAAACCAAGAATAATCAAATGAAATAAAGAAGGCCACTATATATTGGTTAGGGGGAAAAACTCCAGAGGAAGAGGTAACACTCATAAGTATGTACTCACCAAACATGGGAGCACCCAACTATATAAGACAAATCTTAATCGAAATGAAAAATCTAATATCCAATACCACAATCTTAATAGCAGACTTTAACACCCCCTTATCCCAAAAAGATAGGTCAAACAGACAAAAAATTATCATAGAAGTAGCAGAAGTGAACCAGATCTTGGAACAAATGGACTTAGTGGACACATACAGAAGTTCCACCCAACCACAGCTAAATACACTTTTTTTTCCACTGCACATGGGACATTTTCTAAAATAGACCACATACTAGTCCACAGGTCATGCTTGAGTATATGAAAGAAAACAGACATTATCCCAAATTTCCCAAGGAATATTTTCTGACCACAGTGCAATGAAACTGGAAATAAACTGTGGTCATATTATCTGACCACAGTGCAATGAAACTGGAAATAAATGACAAAAGAAACCAGAAAAACCCCATAAATATGTGGAACTTAAACAATACCCTCTTCAGCAAACAATGGGTTACAGATAAAATTAAACAAGAAATTAAACAATATCTACAATTCAGTGAAAATTCAAGCACAACTTATCAGAATTTATGGGATGCGATGAAAGTAGTTCTTAGAGGGATATTTATTGCTGTGAACTCACACATTAGGAAAGAGAACAGGAACTAATAAATACCCTTATGCTGCACCTCAAACATCTAGAAAGGGAAGAGCAAACCAAACCCAAAGCCCAAAGACAGGAGGAAATTATAAAAATTACAGCAGAAATTAATTCAATTGAGACAAAGAAAACAATACAAAAGAATTAACAAATCAAAAAGTTGGTTCTTTGAAAGATTAAATAAAATTGATAAGCCCCTAGCCAACCTCATCAAAAAGAGGAAAGAAAAAACTCAAATATAAGCAATAAGGAATAAAAAGGGTGTAATTACCACAGACCTGATGGAAATTCAGAAGATCATAAATAGCTACTTTGAGAATCTTTGCTCTCACAGAATAGAAGACACAGAAGAAATGGACAGATTCCTATAAAGATACACATTACCAAAACTGAATCAAGAAGATATAAGAACTCTCAATAACCCAATAAAAGTCAATGAAACATGAAATGTAATTTAAAAAAAAAAAACCTACTGACAAAGAAAAGTCCAGGTCCTGATGGATTCACAGCTGAATCCTACAAGAAACTTACAGACTATATAATCCCAATACTTGTCAAACTCTTCAGTGAAATTGAAAAGGAAGCAATCCTCCCCAAATCATTCCTGGAGGCAAGTATTATACTGATACCAAAACCAGGGAAAGATGCAACTAAAAGAGAGAACTACAGGCCAATCTCCCTCATGAACATAGATGCAAAAATCCTCAGTAAAATCCTAGCAAATAGAATAAAGCTAATCATGAATAATTAAAGACACCCATATTTGTGTCTTCTCAGATGTATCTTACCTTTTTTATCTCATCACAGTACAGTGGAGACAGATTGCTTGGGTGCATATTCCAGTTCAGTAGATCCTCATTTTCTTAACCTTTCTATGGCTCAGGTTACTCAGCCAGAATACGGTCACAAAATAATCCTCCCTTACCCCACTTTCCATTTGACCTGAGAATAACTGTCAGCAGCTCATGCAGCCTCAGCTTTTACCCCCAGATAACCTGCAGATGAAAGGCTTAAACTTCTCCACCAAATTTCCCAAGAATTATCTGGTGTTTATTATTATTTTTCGATACTCAAGTATGGCAAAGGTCTTTGCAAACAAAAGCATCGTTCTATTGGTAGCATTCTGGTTTGAGTCATAGTGTGTTCATTTGCAAAAATTAATAATTCTCCATCTAGGAAAATTAGATGAACATTGGCAACAAACTGCACTTTGTCTTTCTAGGTGGGAAGTAGGTTAGTAAGACATGACAGAGAATGCAGAACAGAACTGTCACTGGCATGGGTTTGGACTCTACAATGTCAGCAATTATGTTTTTAAATCAACCTTCCCTATATGATATATTTTTAAAATTTAGATTAAACCGAAAGGCTTTCTTCTCTTTGCAGTTCATCTATCATCAGGACACATATCACAGCACTGAGATCCCAGTTACTGTGCGGAGGAAGCTGTTTTTCTTTCTCAAATTTCAATTTTCCGCCTCTATAGACTTGAGATGATGGTGATGACTGCCACCACAAGGACTGTTCATTAGCAAACTGGGGGCAGAGGCCCTGCCATGAGAGGCTGAGCCTTCCACCTGGCCTAAGGCAGGGGCAGGTAAAGGCCACCGTCGGGATGGTCAGATAGATGAGGTCTAGCTTGGGATCTTCAAATGCAGGCTCAGGACTGGCTGGGAAGTCAAAATAGAAACCATTCTGCAGGAACCAAATACCAGGAGGAGGCCCACTCTGAGTAGGCAACCCACTGCTGTGGCCATCATGCTGGTAACTTCTAATTGGCTCTGCACCTTGGTCCCCACCAGCAAGGCCACAGAGCCAACTGCCAAACAACCTGAACAAAGAGGAGACCAACATCAGGGAGAAGAGTTTAGCATGGAAAATGTTGCTATTTCAGGGAGAAATAATGGACGGGTCAACAGAGCTAGTCCTAAGAAAGTCCACAGCTGGTGTAAACTGAAAAGTAGCATGGGATTCTACCTGGCGAGTGGCTTCTGATGGCAGAACACAGCAGGGAAAGAAACAGTGTGACACCTCCCACATTAGGAAAGTTTAATCAGGTGCCATTTGGGGACAGGTGATGGTGTGGGACTGAGCCATGGAATCCCTGTGCTATGGTTTCAATCCAAGAATGAAGTGGCTCCCTGCCACTGGGACTAGGGCAGAGACAGCAGTTGGGCATGGATGAGGAGCAGGGAGGGGGTGCTAGACACAGATCTCCTGAGACCCCCTGAGAATTTTGAACTCAGACTGAAAAGGACATGGAGCCTGGATTCCCAGTGGGAGGCCAGGCTCAGTGAGCATAGTGTCCAGGGGTGGCTGGGTCTGAAGCCACTGGATCGTGTCCAGCCTCTGCCTGAGCCACCACTCTATTGCCAACATCCAGCTGAGGCTGGCTGTGATGGTCTCCGCATACCATCATGGGCTGAATCGCATATCAGACTGGACAGTAGCTATAGTCCACTGTCTGTAGAGAGCGGCTGCTCGTAAGCATGGGTGGTCCCCTCACAGACCCCAGGGCTGCAAAGTGGAGCAGAGAGGGCAAAGACTTGCTGGATACCAGAGACTTTTGTTCCTGGAAGGAAATCAGCCATTGGGAAGGCTTTAGAAAATTTTTTGAAGCCACTTTTTTCTTCATTTTATTTTTCTTTGTAGTGTTTACAGTTTCACAACCTATTCGTTTTCATCATTTTGTTTGCTTGTGGTGATGGTGGATGGGGGGGGGGTCCTCTTTTCTCTCTCTTTTTTAAATTTTGTACCAGGGATCAAGCTCAGGACCTTGCACTTGCCAGGCAGGCACTTATGCCGCTGAGCTATCTCCTCAACCCTCTTTTTTCTCTTCCTTTTCTCGTACATTCAATTTTTCCTTTCCTTTCATATTTTTCCTTTAGTTTACTCTATTATTTCTCCTTTTTCTTGCTACCTTTTTCCTGTTACTTTTCTCTAATACCACTAAATTCCTTTTACTCCCTAGGAAGCTCCTTCATTTCATTTTTATCACCTTCTCATCTTTCATCACTTAATTTTTCAAATTTTACTATTTTTCATGCTCCCACTCCCTGTCACCTCTATCTTCCCTAGTATAGCATTAAGCTTCATTGATTTATAGCTACCTAACTATGTCTCATTACTGTTGAATATTGTTCCGTTATTAGTGACGGTAAAGTTCTTCCATTAAATAGATGTTTACAGTAGGTCAAAATCTGGTTCGCAATAATGTTCATAGCATAACCATGGATTTCTTTTGTATGCCTAAGAATGCTAAAGTATTTGTCTTTAAGATTTGTCAATTCCAGTTTGTATTTGAGAATTGCTGATGTTGGTTGTACTACTACAGCCAAAGGGACATAGTTGCTGCTGTCATTTGGTTTTCTCAGGATGCCAGCATATGGATGGCCTGGGTATCATAAGCACCACTGGAGACCACTCTGGAAGAACTGGATCCTGGACCAGTAAACTGCAACCTCCCCTTCCAAAGAGCCGGAGGTGGTTCAATCCCAGGACAGAGGCAAGGGCCAATAGTTAACCATGGCCAGAGGATATCTTTGAAAATCAGATCTCGCTAAAGAGGTCTCAATACTAGCAGCAAAGCCACCCTCAAACCCCAGCACAGAACACAAACAAATAAACAAAAAAAAAAAAAAAAAAGAAAAGAAAAGAAATAAGAAGACAATGCAGTGAAATGTTTCCACAAGTCCCCAAGTTCCCCAAAGGTCAATTCAGGGCACAGCAAGGGGGAGGAAACCAAAAGCCACATGGCCATCTACTCTGAAAGGATCATAGTAGAGATTACAAAACAGATCAATAAGGTGGCTGGACAATTCAAAGATAAAACTGAACGGGTCATGATCCTAATGAAAGAATTAGTCAGTGAATCTCAGGGCACTAATAAAAAGCCATCAGAGCTAAAGAAAGAGACAGATGACATGAATGCCCAGCACACACACAAAAAAAAACTAGAATCCACATGCAAGCTCCAAACACAGTGTCACATCCAGAAGGCAGGGCTATGGCCAGTGATGGATCAACAAATGACACCTTCAAGATGAAAACAAAAAGATGGATCCACCAGCTGTCAGATGGCACAAGGAAGACTGATTTAAGAGTAATTGCACAGAGTAAAAAGTAAGAAGACAGCAAAAATGGCATAAAATATCTTTTTATAGAATAGCGTAAAACTTTCCAAAGATAGGAAAATAATTTAAAGTATAGAAAAGAGGCATATAAAACCCCAAATATCCCTGATCAAAAACAGACAACTCTATGTCACGTGGTAGTCAAAATGTCAAAAACCCAGGACTAGAACAGGATTTTAAAAGCTATTAATGAAAAAGCAACAAGTCACTTATAATGAAAAGCTTGTTAGAATTACAGCTGACTTCACAACACAAAACAAAAGTCAAGGTGAGCATGAAGCGATGTGTTTCAAGTCTAAAAAGAAAACATCGTGCAACCCAGACTGCTATAACCCGAAAAATTATTTTTCAGAATTGATGGAGAAAGAAGATATGTCTATGTGACAAAAAGCTGCTAAAGAAACCACTTACAACAAAACCAGTGCTCAAAAAAATTCCCATGGATATGCTAAAAATAGGCAATGAAGCTATGAACACCAAGATGTTCAATAGAATGAATGTACCAGGTAGAGCAAGCAATTAAGTGGAAGACAAAGGAAAGGAATCAGTGGCAGGAAAATAATGCAATGACAGGAAGACATCAATACTTATACTTACAAGTAAAAGGAAAGTAAGAACTCGAGGACTAACTAATTAAGAGAGGGAAAGGAGAAGAGCTAGGAAACATGACAGTGACAAGTCATACAGTTATATGTAGAAGATGGGCAAGGCAATGATCCTGAGAATCTCCAGAAGATTTTTGAATCTAGCCGTTAATTGGAAAGATTCTCACCCTGACTAACTATATATACTGATACCTGTGAACTAAGCAACTGGACTGCAGATGGTAATTTGTAATAGTAGTTTCATGCTTGGAGTGCCTGTCATTCTGGTCTTCTGAATACAGGCTGCTTGTCATGACATGCCAGTTGCTGCTGCGCTGTCTCTCGGGTAGATGACTGTTCAAAAAGAAGGGGTGTGAATGAAGGCAGGAGACAGGAAAAGGGATGTTGTAGGACTGTCCTTCTTCAAGGTTGTATATGGTTAAATTTCTGGACTTACGTGTAAACATAAGAAGTATATAATTCTTTATGCCTATTTTTAAAATATATTCTAATTTTTAAATGTTTTTTCATCATATTCTGTAGGGACTTAAAGTTCAACATATCAATACTTTATGAAAAATACCTGTTCCATGTTATGCCTAAGATGTTTGATATTCAGACAGATAGTGAGGTTAAGCTTAACAGCCTAGGTTGTATGGTAATAAAAATAAACTTGTCTTCTGGAGCATTAACAACCTAAGTTTGCAGAACAAAATTAGAGAAAAAGGAGGGCCACAAGGAAAACCAACATTTTGGCCCTAGCCTTCCTAGGTCAATTAAGACTCAGGACATAGGAGAACTTGTACTATAATGTCATGTAACTCAGTAGTGTCCCAAATTTTCTGATCAAGGAGATTATGGGGCCAAAGAAGAAAGTGATCAGTGATGTAGAGTGTGCCTAAGGAGAGTCACATGGAGAGAAAACATTCTCTCAGGCTTTCACAGAGAGCACAATGGCCAAGCAATGGCCGTGACTCATCCACAGGGCTGACACTGACAAAGGATCTACAATCTGAGGTACAGGATCTCAGGATAAATCCTGAGGAGATTTCACTGACCTTCTCAGACCCAAAAGCTACAACTCTTGTTACAAAGGTCTTTCTTTATCTTGGTCTTAGCCATCCAGCAGAAAAGTATAAAAACGTAGTATAAGAAGTAAAGCCATGCTGTTATGTTGAGCTATAGGGGACTCAGGTCAACAATTTCTGACATTGCCAGTCAAGCAGAAGACCCAATACTATTATGGACTACTGGACTCTTTTAGAATATTTTGCTGAGTTAACACACCTATAATATTCAAATAATGGAACTAAACAAAAAAGGGGATACAGATGAATGTCCATTTTTTACCTGTGTATTCAAAATGGTTAGGATATATAGTTACATTCTCTTAATGAATAGAGGGATTTGTTCTAATAGTGTTTGTAAATAGGATATCATGTCCACATCTTATACAGCAATTAACCACTAGGAAGAATGTATGCAATGTATTAATTATTGAAACTGTTCTACCAATTTGGTTTGAAAAAAAAATACCTATAGTTAATACTAGCAACATGATGGTCTCAATTTACCAATCAAAAGATATAAGTCCTGAGATAAACATCCCGTCTGGTTAAGATCAGCTATAAGTTGCTAGGCAACCTTCTGTCACATGTTACTAACTTTGCAAATGTAAAAATAAAGGACTGTTTTCTTGTAAAGGAAAAAAACGTATATATGTATACACAAGAGAAAGTAGCTGTATATCAGCTACTTTCTCTTAGTTCATTGAAAAGAAAGTTTTTTCTAATATTGTTTAGAAAAGATATCACATCTGCATCTTGTCCTCTGAATAACTACTATGAAGACAACAATATGCAATGCATTAATTATTGTAACTGCCCTGCTGACCTGCCTTGAAATTGTTTCATAGCTATTTTATCTTTTTTCTCATTAAAATGAATTTTTAAAATTGCAAAAAATAAAAAACAAAAGACACAGAGCCATAACAGATGAAGAAAAAAAAAATCCACTGTTATGCTGTCTACAAGAAACACAATTAACTTAAAAAGAAACTCACAGACTAAAAACAAAAGGTTGGAAAACAGTATTCTGTACAATGAGAACATGAACAGAAGCAGGAATAGTTGTCTATTTTCAGATAAGTAGACTTTAAGCCAAAACTGATCAGGAAATACAAAAACAGATTCAAAAATCCTCAACAAGATTGTAGCAAACACAATTCAACAAATCATCAAAAAGACCATGACCAAATAAGCTTCATTCTGATGAAGCAAGGATGGTTCAAACACACACAAATCAAGAAATGCAATCCATCACACAACAGAAACAAATATAAACCTCAAGGGAATTTTTCTGATTAATTTTGTCCACACGTCAAGGTTCCTACTAGATGCAACTTGGAAAGGAAGAAAGGTGAGAAAGGAAAGGACTGAGGGGAGGGTCTGGCCACAGCACACTCGCAGGGTGGACTCAAGCTGCTCTCTGCCTCCTTCAAGTCCTCTTCCAGCCTCTTTGTCAGAGTCAGAAGACTAGTGTCAGGAACCAGAAAAACAGTGTTGGGAACCAGTCTGAGGGTCTCACTAAAACTGAACAGAACTGGAATAGACACATGAATTACTCAAGCTAGTATTACAATTACTAGCACAGAATCAATCCACAAAACTTGTCAAACATGGAGAGGTCTGGTGACTATCACGTACTGCTTGGGAAGTCCAAGATGTTCTGCCCTGGTCAGAGGAACTTCTGGCAGAGAATTCCCAGCCCAGGGTGCCTCGGCTTGCACTCTCATCTGAATCACCAGATTCCTTTCTCAAGAGAATTAGTGGTGCCTACAGTTCTGCACCTTTGGCCCCTCTGAGGATCCCAGCTGGGGTGGCAGGTCTCACCCTTCAGGTGAGTCCCTCAGAGGGAATGGTCTGGGCAGGGGAGCTGTCCTCACTGGGAGAGATTGTGTAAGAGGTAGATCACCTCATGCCAGCTCTCTTCAGAGCACTTCAGAGTTGAGAGGTGGTTGCTCCCTTGCCCAGGTCCTGTTTCTGATACAGAGTAGACTTTTTTTTCCTTCTCTCAACAGCTTATGTGTTGGGAAATGAGACATTAGAGTCCCCTGCAGACCTGGCTCCTAGGCACTCTGTCCACCACAGACCCATGGATGTCTGCTGTGTGTTTTCTAGGTATTATGTGAAGGGTTTCCCTCAGGAGTTTTGCCAATCTTCCTGCAGTCAGAGACATTGGATCAACTCCAGGGTCAGATCAGTGCCTGAGCTGAAGTCCAAACACACAGATGGGCTATGAGTCAATAAACCCTGAAGATGTGTCTGACTCAAGTGTGGCGTTGTTGGAAAGACTCATGGGTGCTGGCCCCAACAAAGATATGTGGGCTCAAGATACGTGAGCTCGAGCAAAAGGCTGGGTGCCACCTTAGGTCTTTATTTTTATGTATCTCGAGTCCCAACCTTTAGGTTACTTTCAGTTAACAAAACGAACTCTTATCATGTGCCCCTAAGATTAATGTTTTAGCTATACGTGAGATCCTGGTAGGCATCTGGGCATAAGGACATGAAAACAGGATGACCTTGTGAAGTTCCAAGTGTCTTTGGTTACTCCCTCTGCTGTGACAGTTCTGTTTTCCATGCCTACTCCCAGATGCCAAGCAGGTCATTTCGCACATTTTTATTTTAACTCCTTCTTATCCCATTGTGGTGTGACTCTATGTTTTAGTTTCTTTCATCAGAGTTTGGAAGTTTTATGTCTTCATTTCTGATTATTTTAATCAAAGTTGACAGGAAACACTCAAAACAAAGGAGCGGACATCAATACAACATGCTCAGCCAGGAGTGGAGGAGATGGTGCCCATCTTGAGACGTCCAATTGAGATGCGATTAAACAGGGCGTGTAATTCACAAAGAAAAACCACTTCCTACAAAGACTGCTTCAAGACTTTCTGAATAAATATTTAACTTAAATTCCTCCATTTTTATAGCATATGAAAGTAAAATTTCCTTTTTTATCATGCACACTAGAATATCTGTCTCTGTATTTCAAACCTTCTACGCTCACCACCTTCAAACCTTG
Organism: Octodon degus; assembly: GCF_000260255.1. Classification (NCBI taxonomy): domain Eukaryota; kingdom Metazoa; phylum Chordata; class Mammalia; order Rodentia; family Octodontidae; genus Octodon; species Octodon degus. The sequence goes on from NW_004524637.1 coordinate 6,597,061, forward strand.
GCTTTTCTTTCTGCTTCCCCAGTAGGGAGCATCCTCTTCAGCTGATTCCTTTGTTTATGCTTTATTGCCAATCACTGCCAAGGTGGGCCACCACCTCAGAGGGACAACCCTTGCTTTTCTTCACTGAAATAACACAGAATAAAGTTTGGTATGAGCCCATGTGTGTGTGCGTGTACACACACACACACACACACACACACACACACACACACATCTTATACTTTCTAAATCCAAAGCTCTGATTCAACTGTCAGTGGAAGAGAAAAAAATAAGAAGGTTAAAAAGAAAAAAACAAATACATTCATGCATACAAAGTTTCATATCATGCCTAGGACCTGCTGGATGTCTCAGTAATTTCCAAGTTTTAGAATAAGATTTGCTAGCAAGTCCTTCTAACTAACATGAGTTGTTCCACTAGGAAGATATTTATAATAAGAACAGAAGAAATAGTTGTGGTAAAGCAGTTTAGTAAAGACAGCTTAACGGCAGAGGAGCAAATTAGGTGAGCATGGGCGTCACGTTTTTCCCACATTAACTACAAATGTCATCCTCGCTCTTTCCATCAGTGTGTCTCTGTCTCTGAACACAACAAACTCCTCACAGCTTTCCAAGTGCTGACAAAACAAACTCGCTCCTATGGAGTGTCCTCACATTCCACACAGAGGCAATAGCTGCCGCTGGCATCCCCTGCAGTGCTGAGGAGAAGTACCTGCAGGTAGCACGCTGCTGGCTCCTCCAGTGCACGAACGCTTGCGAGGGTGCAGCTTCCTCGTGCCAGGCCTGATTCAGTTCTCCACGACAAGGTCCTTCATTCAGCTACATTCTATATGCTCGAGAGCTCTTTTCCATGCAGAATGCAGCGCTTTAGGTAGCTGGGAGAATGCTCCTTATGACTGCCTTCCCTCTCAGCAATTCAGTTAACAATAACATTCTTTTACTATTTTTATTCATTTTAATGAGAAAAAATAACAATGAAACCATTTCAAAACAGGTTAGTAGGACAGTTACAATAATTAATATACTGTACATTGTTGGCTTCTAGTAGTTATTCAGAGGACAAGACAAAGACATGATATCTTGTCTAAACAATATAGTACAAACCTTTCTTCCCCTTGAGCTTAAAAGAAAGCAGCAGTATGTCTATCCTAAATATTCTGTATATACATATTTTTTCCACTACAAAATGGTCCTTTATTTATATCCACTTTTTTTTTCTTTTTTCTTTTTTTTTTTTTTTTTGTCAGAGATGGGTGTCCATTGCTGCTAGAGATGCTATATTTGGAGAGGTCATGAAACGACCTCCTGGGGGGATTTGACGGACCTTGTCAGATACAAAAGTTACATTTTTACTTATATAGGTCTTGCATTAACTTGGTCTTAACCTTCTAGTAGAAAAGTGTAACCACAAGGTATAAAAAGTAAAGCCATATTACTATGCTGAGCTGTAAAAGGCTCAAGTCAACAACTTCAGACAATTGCCAGCTCTGCTGATAACCCCCTGCTGCTCTGGACTATTGTACTATCTTGGGTTATTTTGCTGAATTCTGAAGGTCTGATTTGCTTAGCAATTTTATCTGTAAAATTGGAAATAATATGCACTCTATCTTAAAATGTAGTCTATCTTTGTGGAAAGCAATATCTCACATATTAAATGGCCAACACGCACAGTAACTATGTGGTTTACTAATAAATATGCCATTTTGTTCACAGTAATGTGCCTTGGAAGCTATAGAGCGGATACCTTAATTCAAAGATTAGCAAACAAGCTAATCACTTTGTAGATATGAATTTTCTGTGTAATTTTTATCACTGTCTGATCTTTGTCACTCTATGTTTGTTGTCTAAATACACATGTACACAGACACACATACAAACAGTTTCAGCCTGGGGGTCCTCTAGAACTTGGACAGCTTTCCTCTACTTTGTCAGCTTTTAGAATGAGGCCAAATCATTATTTGGAGCTCATGAATATTGTTGTATGATCAGATGAGTAGGTGGATGAGTGGCTTTGTCATTTGGATGTTCCAAAGACTTGCCTTGTGTCTAGGCAAAACTTAAGTTTAAATTACATCTTCTTCTTTGGTTATGTATAGACACGGTAAAAACTCAACACAACCCATACATCAGAAGTCCTTTGATTTGTCCAAACATAGCAACACCTGGACCCTCACACTTTTAAACTGGAAGATAAAGAGTATGACCTCACGTACACAGGCTCTTGCTGTCCCACCCAAAGAATTGCCCATAAGGTGATGAATGTGAAAAGTAAATATTATCTAAAGTAAAAGAAAGAGCGAAGAGCAAGGGGAGGAGCAGCAGCTGCAGCAGCTAGCAAGCCTCTCTCCCTCCCTATAATGTATTCAGGCTGTCTGCCCCAGGGCGGGTGCAGCACTCACATCCATAATCCCAGCATTGGATCATGAATTAATCACAAACTCTAGAGACTTCTCCAATGACTGCATGAGGCTTTGGGGAGACAGCTAGACCAAATCATAAGTCACATAAATTTATCTGCTGTACTCCTGTGCTAGATAACTGGTATCCTTAGAAGCCCCTGTGCTTTGAAGCAGTTCTGAGTGGTTCCCCACACCCACCCCCTCAAGGGCTGAGGTGTATAAATGAAACGTTCTATACATAACAGGCCACAAATACCTCCTTGCTATATAGCTAACAAATCAAAAGCCACGTGATTTTGCAAAGCCAATGCTTTCATTTGAAGTTTTACTCATAAGTGATATCAAAGCCTGGCTCAGAACATTCACAGCCTGGCTGCATGTGAGCAAGGGCTTCAGCCTGGAGGGCCAAGCTTCTGGTCCTGCCCCAGTCAGAAGCTCTTCCTCGTGGAAGCGCAATGCCTGCAATTGCAATGCCTGGTCAAGGCATCTGCTAAGTCATTTCCTGGTAAGAGAAGGGGGCTTGCACGCCGAACCATGATATCCTACCTGGTCAGCTTTGGGGCCACTCTGCCATTCATCTCCCCATAGGCCAGCACCCCACAAGGGATGGTGCCTCATCTATCACTTCTGAGCTGTGCAAACAGGCAGACAGAATGACGGACCTCTCCAGATGGCCCAACTGTCCATATACACACTTAGGGGGTCTTTTTCATGCATCACAATCACACTGTCTACAGCTCTACCCCTTGGCTTGCCCTTCTTGTGTTGGATCCAAACCAGAGTACTTCAATATGGGTCTGCATAGTGACTGCTGTCCATTGCAGGATGGGGTCACAGCTAGACCCATCAGGGTATCCAGCCTCAGCTGGAGGTCCTGTTTCCTTTTTGTATAGGCACTAAGGTGTCAAGTTGTGTAGTCCGTCCTCCCAGACAAATTCCTGGGCTCTGTACACCACAGGTCTCAAAACCATTGCCAGTTTGGCTGCCAACAGGCTAGCTGAGAAAGAGGCCCCTATCGAAGGTACATCTCCCAATGAGTGAGTGTGCAGACCTGTGCCACTCCACTCCTGGGGCAGCCCATAACCAGCCCACACTCTGTCCCATGATTCCTCACAGGAATGCAGAGCAGTGTGCAGCACTGTTGTTTCTCAATGAAGGAATAATGGCTCTTGGCTCCCTTCCACATCTGTGACCAAAACCCAATACCATGCTTCTGCTCTCTGCTTCTGCCATGGGCCCCAGCCAAACCCACCATCATCCACATAGAAAGTTAGAGTAAATGGCAGGGTATGGCCAACAACTTATAGGCCTTGCACCTGAGCAACAGCCTTCCTTGAGCTCTGAAAAGCAGCTGCTACTGTATGTGTCCAGCACCTTGGAGCACCTCCTGGATCACCCACTATAAAAAGTTAAAGCACTGTAGCTAGGTGGGGTATGAACACCTCCCAGAACCCTAGCAAGCCCACGTGCACCTGTAACTGGTGCACTGTCACGGGTCTGGGCTGTGCTGGCATCTTATCAATAACAGTACTGGGAATTATTTTTGTCTTACTCGTCTGGATAACACCCAAGAATGTGACAGACAAGCCAGTTCCCTGGCCCTTGTCCACAGCCATCCCCTGGCAGCAAAGCTTCCTTCAGACTATGAATGTTGCCTTTTAAATCTACAAGACAATCAGAGGTTAGCACAACATCATCAACACAAAACAGTGACACAGAGGGTGGGTTGGCTCGGGTGGTCAGGGCCTGGATTGCCAGCGTCAGCGTGAGACTTCACAGTCATTCACCTCCTCCCACCTGGCTTCCGAATAGTCCATACTGAAAGGCTCTGTCCAGGACGTAACCCTCCTGCTTTTTCTGATCTCAAGTCTGTCTCATTGTTTTCTAACCTCCAGGTAGCTGGTACTGGTTCACACACACAACCTACAAGGCCTGGCAGAGACTCAGCGGTGAAGGTGTGAATGCCTTCAAACTCCAGTTTTTACCATGCAAATCCACAATGCAAATTCCCCCTGCATGGCGTGGAGACAAGAACCAATTAGTATGTCCACCCACAGTATTTATTCAGCAACTGGAGAAACAAGCACCACACAGACATGGGGGCAAGCGTCCAAAAGCCAAAGACACCTGGGCCTTCCAAAGCTTGACACAGTAACCTCATATCCTCCTCTGCATGTGGCAGGTCCTGTAACACCATCTGGCTGCCATACACCGACTCCGCTCCTCTACCCACCGGCACTAGTACATAGTGCACCTTCTTTGGGGACCAGTAAATAGTCCACATGTGATGTGGGTGCCTCAGCCCACCTCCTAATTGGAGTAAAAGGCCAGTGTCACTTCCTGCTTCCCAGGGCTGCTTCGGCATTCTGGCTGGGCCCATCAGCTGATATTGTGGCTCGGCACAACTGCATCATAGAGTCAGCGACACTGCCAAAGGCTGTCCCATCAACCCGAGCCGGGGCTGGCCAGCAGGCAGCCGATCTGCCCAAGCCTAGCACTTACCGATCACCAGTGGCCCCACAGTCTGTTGGGGAGCAGGGAGCAAGCCCCCTTGCCCAAGGCCCCCATTCTCTTTTTCCTTTGATGTTGACCAATTTTTACAGATCTTGCCTTACCTTGATGCTCCATTTCCACGTCTCATGGATGGGGTGGGCTGTGAAGGGGGCTAGCAGGGTTGTCCCAGACCCTAGTGCTCCACTGGTCTGCTCACCAGGTCCTTCTTCATGCGTGCTGCCAGTCACTCTTCATCCGGGCTATGGTTCTGCAGTGCAAGCATCTCCTGCCTCGAGCCCATTCCACGTAGCACAGTTATCAAGTCCAGACAGGTTGTCCATTTAGTGACTGTCTCCTGCAGGTCGTCTTTTCTGGATCCAGGCAAGCCACCACCATCAACCAATTCATTACAGTCGTTACCTGGGGCTTCCTCTGCACATTCTGCAGAGCCCGTCACAAGAGGAAGCGCTTGCTACACTAGACTCTCATGGCATCTTCATAGGCGCAGCCACATGCCCTCAGCTCCGTTTCCCACAGCCACAGCAGCCACATGAGCACTGCCTCACACACCCTGGCTTTAGTTGCTTCCCAGCCCCAACAGCTCCGAGGCTGTACAGACTGCGTACAGCATGCTGTATGGAGGTGAGTAGCCTCCCAGTCCCCCCCCCCAAGGGTTCGTGTCTTTTTTGACAAGTAGCCAGATTAGCACACAACGTAAGAGTATTCTTCCTGGGGTTTCCCTAGACACAGGACTTAGCTTCTGGGGACCTTTCTGGAGGATAGAGTGTTTCCCACAACTCACCTCACAACATCAGCTCCACAGCAGCCCACCGTTGCGCCAGGTCCTTCTCTATCTGATGTCATTGATCTACTTGCCAGCCACAGACATCTGCCTCTTGAGTTACTATCTGTCACTTCCAAGTTTTGCAAGACATCACCAACCTCCGAATGGACTGATTCTGAGTCCTCCCAGTCCTAGGCTACCAGGAAGGTGGCTTCAGGTAGCCGTGCCAAGGCTGCGGATTGCTTCTCAGCCATTCGCAGGACTCTCCCTCACCTTCAGGTGCTGCTTCCCAAGACACCAGGGGCCACTTGTCTCAATGTCCTGCTGACCACGCCAGGTGTAGGCCTGCTCAGGGGGCCCAAGGGAGGTGTTTACAGGTGAGGTCACAGGTTAAAGAATGCATGAGTGAAAGGCACCAGCAACATAGCAGGCAGCATGGAGCAGAGCAGAGCCCCAGAGTGCAGGAGCAGCCTGCACGCTGAGTGTACAATTCTTACACATGCTATTATACATTCATATCTACCTTCTTAAATAGTGCTGTAACCAGTGCATGTGTGCTTACCTGTGCTAACTCATGGCTGTATAACTTCATGCTGCTGTGCGCCTGTGCTACACACCCAGGTCCTAAGGTGTCTTTAGACACCCTGAGCTTTGAAGCAGTCTGAGTGGCTCCCCACAACGTCATTCCTGGTCATAACAATCGTTTTTCATGATTCACAGCTTATTCCCAGCTGCCCAGCCTCCTTTCGTCTTTTCCTCCAGTTCTCTAAGATTGACAGGTAACACCCTGTTAAAATTGCCAAGTTCTAATCTCCTGGTTCTGGGTCTCTTGGTCACCACTCTGCGTCGCTGAGTGCCATCTCAGGAGGCAGCCCGGCACAAGCCATGATCACAGTGCCACCCCCACCGCTCCATGCTGGTCCTCAAGTGTCCAGTCCTGGTGAGCAATGTGTACAGCCAGCTCAGAGACGTGCTCTGCTGGGAGAAGAACAGCTGTTGTACTTGATCTAGGGGAAAATAAGGAAGAGAAAGTAGGCAAGGTGCCTGTCAGCCCTAAACGTTATGCCCTATGTTTATGGAAGAGATGAATGCCAAGAAAGAAAATCAAAGAAACTTGTTAGAGTTCCAACAAACTGAACAGTTCCCTAGGAGGCACAGTTTTATCCTGCTTAGCGCTTTTTAATAAATAATTAACCTTATAGCTAGCTACTTGCTGGTAACACAGAGGAATTCTGCCAAGTGGCAATAAATTATTGTTGTAATATAAGGAACAAAACAATATGGCTTAGATTTTTAAAGGCATATATTTTAGATATTTTTCCAAAGCAATCCAATCTACCTGCAGAGATAGCCTTAAGTCCTCTCCACAGGAACCCTTCAGAAACACTGCCAAATGAGCCTAAGATGCAGCAGGCCTGGGGGCAAAGCCACCTTGGTGACAAGCACAAGGTCTCAAGGGACGGTGACCGGCTGGGCCACGATCTGTCGCGTGCGGCCTTGCCAGCAAGAACGACGCGACCACTGGTTGGTTTTCTGCGCAGCTCTTTATTGCCCTGTTACATTTCTCTTCTCTCCTCCCGAGGCCCCTGCTCTTAGCTTATAAGTCCCAGGGCTTCCAACCATGGGGTGCCACGTGTGTACTGCCCATTGGTCCAGGTATGCAGAAGCAATGCATTAGCCCAAGCCTTGGCCATATATGGAGTTGTTTACTCCAGGAGCGCTCACCCCTTGAGGGGGTGGAAGGCGGAAACCGGCGCCATCCTAGGGCGCGGCTACACGCAGCTCCCTACAACGATCCTCTCCTCAGTAGCACGCTGCCACCTCCCAAGTTAGTCAGCTTTCGTCCATTGTGGATATTATTAGCTCAGAATCAATTTAAACCTGCACAGGATACATGACAGACCTCAGCGTACAAGCTGAGAGCCTCCAGGAGCCACAAACAGAAGCTAATTTGGTGACACACTCCTTTCCATTCGCATGGACTCCCACAGGTGGGTGAAATGTGGGCCAGTACTGAAGTTAGATAGCCAATGAAAACTGCAGATAGACATGTAAATACTATGCCTGCAAAACTCAAAATTTTTCATTAACTTCATTCAGTTAATCCCTATTTAGTTCCTGTAGTAGTAATACCACACCAGCCTCTCCAACACATATCTGTCTTGTGGGGCCAAGATAGCACTCAAGTTTTCTGAACTTTTCGCTGATGGTGGGTTGTGGATTGTGGACTATGGATTGCAACTTTTCCTGAAAACCCTGTCACTGCTACATCTTTCTTTCTATTAGTTGTCTAATATTCTGTCATGTTACCCAGTCCCCTATGTGCTGTAATTTAAGAAGATAATAATGGTTCCTGGTCTTGCATAAGCACCCCAAACAACTAAAAGCCAGGTAAATTTGCCAAAATGAGTCTCTTGTCAAAAGCTATGCCTGGAATAAGTTGAAAGATAAAGTTATTCTATGAATGAGCATTTTATGTAATATTAATGACCCATTAACTTCAGCAAACAGCATTTTCCAGGATTCATTTCTGTTTCATTTCTGGCCCTGAAAGCTTTTTAATTAGGTGGCTTGTTTGTCTAATGCCAGTTTGTTATGCTCATTCTCTTCACGAATTCAAAAATACTCAAAGCAGGTGTTGTATAAATCTTATAGGAGGACAGACTGCCGTGATCAACACTAATTAAATTTATATTCTTTCTGCTTCTATGAGGTGGTCACACTCTCTCACATGAAAAACAATAAATAATCATTAGACTCTTAGTGTTTATTGAGACCCTTCATAACTGAGAGCAGAGATGGGATGAATTTTTAAACAAGTGTTTTCATTCAACCCTTAAACACTGTTGTCTAAACACCATTGTTGATTTTATTTTTTATTCTAGCAAGCCAATGACTATCTAGACAACATATGAATGTATGGGAAGAAAAAAGTACTCCATAGGTAGAATTCATAGGTGTCATTAAACTTGAAGCATTTTAAAACAGGTTAATAAATGTAAAAGAAAAGGTGCCGCTTCACATTCTAAAAGCAGAAATAGCTCCCAGATGCTACTAACTTATTCTCTGTGCCAGGCACTTAACATATACTTTGCCATCTGACCATTACCCAACTAAGTGACATTGACAATATCGTATTATAGAAAATAATCAGCTGTTCATGTAGACCAGCTGCTGTGTCATGGCTTAGAGTGAGTTCTTCAAAACTGCACACCATTGACTCTCTAGGCAGGAGGAAAGGTCCCACGTCAGAGTCAGCTCAAAGAAGGGTTGCATTCATATTTGCTGTTTCACTTGGGGCGGCTGTGGCCCAACCTCAGGCAGCAGAGCAGGCTAACCCTGCCGAGCTCAGGTGTGGCTTAGTGTTAACAAGAGCACAGTCCACAACAGCTGAGGGCTGAGGAAGTGACCAGACTGTGTTTGGGGTGCAGCCTGGTTGGAGGGTGCAAGCAGTTACACAGACAGCTTCCAGGTTCTAAGGCATTCAGGTCGCTCCTCTCATGGATGCAGAGGCAGAAGCAAGGACAACTGCTCCCAGGGGCAGCAGGCCTGGGTGTCAGTAGGCTTTCTCCACGAGGCTCAGCATGGACACTTTTGAAACATTCGTCCAATTGAGCCACTGAAATTACTTCCTAGAGAGACTTGTTACTTACTCCAGCTCGGAGATCAGTTGAATGGAATTCTCAGCATATTGAAACTATTAATCTGTAATTGTGAAACTGAGAGCTACTTTTAGGGATAAGATTATAAAAAATAAAAATGAGCATTTTTACTGTCAACAAGAACTGTCTGAAAGCAAAAAAAAAAAAGGCTGAAGGCTAGGAGGTAAGTGCTGGTTTAGCATACCCAACGCCCTGGGGTTGGATCTCTAGCACTGAAATGAGAGGTGTGAGGTACGAGACAAAAATCATGAAACAATTGGTGAATATACAGATAATTTTCAACATACTGATTCCGTTGAGAAAAAGCAAAGCAATTTCTAATGTGTGTGATTAATAAAAGAATAAATAGTGAAGAATAACAGCAGATAGGTCAGCAAAGGATGACTAGGATAAATGTATTCTATGATCTTTTGGGGGGCCTGGGAAACATTTTGATATTAGGTTTAGACTGCTGTCTTAAAATACTATTGTATGAATCACTCCTTTTCGAAAAGAGAATAGGTTTAGTGGAGTGTGCTAGCTTTTGAGTCACAGGTGCCAAAGACAAACATGCCACAGAAGGAGAGCGCCAGGGAAGACAGCATAAAAAGACCCACAACAATGAAAAGTCAGATCACAAGCACAAACTGATAATTAACTAAACTAGACTGGATTAGGGAGAACTTTCTGAAAGGAATAATAACATAGCTGAACTTTAAAATATGAGCAAGCATTACCTAGATTTAGCAGGGAGATGAATACAAATCCTTGAAAACAAAGGAGACCATAGCAGATTTGTGGAAATGTGAGTTCTCAAAACTGAGTAGGGGCCACCTGCTCTGAGTGCAGTACTGTGCGGGTTTAGCTCAGTTGCAATCTTTCTCAGAAATGAAGTTTAAAATGCATATATGCACTGAAAGAAAATTAATGGTTGGAGAATTTTGAGTAGTATAGTGATAAACTTTATTTCAGAAAAACTATGATAACGAGGTAGAAATGGAGGGTGAGGGGAAAGAAGAAAGGCCAGATCAAAATCACTGACAATAGGGATACCAAGAAAGGGAATTCCTGAATGAATACAGTCGACTCAACCCGGTCACTGTTTGGAAGGTGGAAAGGTCATTTCCTGCTTGGATGAGGGGTAATATTGTTCCAGAAAAATAAATCAAAGCAAAAAAGCTCATATTTGTGAAGAAAGTTCTGAAAGAACCACTCAGCCCATATACATATTATGCTTTCACATATCAATTCAAAATTATTGTTCCTTAGAAAGGATCCATATACCCAGCAGTGCCACCATTCAGACCTTTCCTCCTTGCCTACTGTGCAAAGCTCATGCCAGATGCTCTTCCTTGAAAACAAAGCTTGCCTGCTTGCATTTCTAGCATCTGCATCATTTGTTAATCCTTAGTGTGAGACTCATGATTTATGTAGCCACACTAGCCTGTTACCTTGAAGGATGGGATGAATTGAATCATTTTTATTTCTCACAGAGATAAACTCTCCTGAGGCCATCATAGGGTGCTCAGTAAATACTGAGTAAAAATTAGGTAATGCCAATGAACCATGTTTTCCAGGACAAAAGACTATACCATGAAAATTAGTTTTCCCCACTGAAAAAGCAGAAATTTTATCTATTCTGAGCATTGAGCTTTAAAAGCAATAATCTCTATCTCTGTTTTTGTTTTTCTCTCCTCTCTCCAACAAAATATTGAGGTCACAACATAAATAACCAACAATATTTTAATAACGAGTTAATATTTATTCACATTCACCATATTCTACCACAATGCCATAGCACTAAGTGTACTGTATGCGTTCCCTCATTTCATTCTCTCAATAAACATTCATTGAATGAGTGAATGAATGGGCTAGATAATGTCCTAGGTATATGGGATGCTTAGAAAATATATGCCCTCATACAGAATGTGGAAAGGAAACAAGGAAACCAGTAAGTACACAAACAAAATTCAGGTTGTACAGATTGAGCTGTACAATAGGAATGAGCTGGGAGCTATGTTGAATAATGTGCACATCAAGGGCATGAGTTCAGTTCAAAGAGTATGTTCTTTAGTTTAAAATTTAGATAAAAAGGACATGCTCATATGATGATCTAGAAAAGGAAATACATATTGAGGTAGGAAATGTTTTAGTTATTCTGTGAGAACAAGAGAAGGCGAACAGGGCTTCAGTATGGTTCAGTGAGGCACGGGAGCTGTGGTGGATTATGAAAGGTAAGGGAGGATAGCCAGGGCGAGTCACAGCACCTGTGAAAGAAGTAGAGGACGTGGGACACAATGGAAAACAAAGGACTGCTTTTAGAAAGAGTCTCCGGTTGAAGTACGTGATCCAGCTACAGGAGAAAACAGATTTGGAGGAACACACTGAGCATGCAGAAGGCTCTGCCCAGTGGGGTGGGTAGATGCAAGGAGAAGAGGAGTTGTGACTCAAAGTAGGATTGTGAGGTGCAACATGCAAACCCTGATGGGCCGTCGGGGGGGGTGGGGAGACACGCATCAAGGGCCACGCCTCGACTTCGGTGCACCATCAAAAGCCAGATGAGGGCCCCTTACTAATATAGAACAGGAGGCATGAAAAGGTAGGAGGACATACAAAAAACAACTGCATGAAGTAAAGATCTATATCCATATCTATGTGTATATGATTCTGAATATGTGAAAGGTTATTTAAAGAGGTAAAGGAATTATTTTAAAATTGAGAATTGTTTATACTACAAATATATAAAATATTGGAGAAAAGAAAGAGGAGTAGAAGGAAAGAAGGGAGAGTAGAAAAGGGAATTGGAGAAGAAGGGGAAAGGATTGGAACCAATTTATCTTCAGAAGCACTAACACTAGAATCTAAATAGAAATTGAAATATAGGCTCTAAGTAAATGCAAAGAAAATAAGGATAATAGCCTGTTTTTAAAGAATGTGCCTCAAGAAGGATTTAACTTTGTAGGTGCCATCAAGGGGCTGAGTAACGCTAGAATGAAGGACTATCCACAACAAGCTTTCACAATTACTCTGCATAAATGTCACTAATATTTCTATTTTAAAATTAAGAAAACAGGAGTCTTAGAAAGATATCACTTAAGAATATGGAAGTAAGATTCTAAAGACAAGAAGTTTGTAATAAAAACATAGAGATGGAGAAAGAGCATGTAAAAGGTATAATATGAGAAAGAGAGTTGATAAGAAAAAGGATTCAGGATCCAAAGTTAAAGTTTGAGAGAGCAGCCACGGCTCATTTTATTTCATGTGAAAGAGTCCCTCCCCCGTGGCTATGCCCCGAGTGTCCCTTGTGCCATGCAGTGGTCAGCTCCAGAGGAACAGTGGTCTTCTAGGTCCTGCCCTCAGAGGGCTTGCACCACAGTGGAAGAAAGTAACAACAAGCAAATAACTAAATAAATAGCGTGATAGTTTCAATGAGCAACTAGAAAAGGAAGAAGTCCTAGAAAAGGAAGAAGTCAGGCAGGCTAAGGTGGAGGATGAGTCCGAAAGCTTCCCTGTGGGCATCGGATGTGAGCAGCAGTGAAGGGCAGGGCACGTGGGGGCAGGTGCCAGTGCAGGTCTGTCTGCTCCTGGAAAAGGCTGGGACTGGATTCAAGTTTGGTCTGCTTTCCCAAGAGCCCAGAGTGGTCGGTAAGAGAGTCTAAGCTGTGGGAAAGAGTTCTCATTAAAACTAAAATGCAACGAACGTCTTAAGGGGATTTTGAGCAGGGAGAGGCTATGTGATGAATTTTATTTTCAAACGTTCACTCTACCTGCTGTATGAGACATAGATTAAGCACAGAACAGATGCAAGGAGACCAGTTAGAAGATTACAACAGTTACCGAGTGAGGAATCTGCTACCGTTTTTCAGTTTAGTTTCTTCTAGATCCTAGGTACCCTGAAGGTCCCGATGCCCCGACATGTGATTGATGCATGACAATTAACAAAATGAGTGACATTATAACGAGGTGAAGCTGCCACCACTGCCAAAAGCATTTAACCGACAAGGACTGCTGCTATGGGTTCAATGCAGCCTACCCCATTTGTACATTCAAAATTAACCCGCACTGTAATGGTATTAAAAGTTGGGCAGTTAGTTAGGTAACAGCATAGAGTCTTAACAAAAGGGATTAGTGCCCTTATCAAAAAGGAGGAATCGGCTTGCAATTCCTTTCACTCCTGTCTTCTTCACCAGTTTCCCAAAACTGCATAGTCTCCCTCTACACTCCAGGCTTGCTCCTATTTTGTATTATTTCTTTCCTTTTTTTTTTTTTCTTCTTCTTCTTCTTTTTTTTTTT
>NW_004524637.1:6610767-6639834 GCF_000260255.1 Octodon degus
TTGTTGAGATATAGTTTCATAATATAGCTTTGAACTTACTATGTAGTCCAGGCTGGCCTCAAACTCCCAGAGATCGTCTGGCTTCAGTCTCCTAAGTGCTTGGATTATAGATGTTCAACACACCTGGCTCTAACCTTGTTTCTAATCTCTTTTCTTCTGTTTTTCTAATTTTTCCCCTTACCCTTTTCACATTTTCCTCCCTGAGGGCAAAATTATCATATTGAATGAATATTTACTGTAGATAGTTTTCTGATTTTGTTTTAGATTGTTACATAAATACAAATCTTCATATGGTTAAAGGTGACAGATTAATAGTTACCACAGTTTGTCATTTTCTAGGCTACGCTTGATGCAGTTGTTATTACTGATTGAACTACTTTAGTCAAGGTGACATAACTGTTCTAACCAGTTGTTCATCCTTGAACGTAAAGACTTGAGATTGCTTGAGTGTCATAAACAATATGATAGGCCAAAGAACCAGGGGCTTGTTTGGCAGCAATAGGCAGCAATTTCTCATCCCCAATGCATTGAAGAGGTAGGATCTTATATCAGACTTCAAATCCAAAAGCCAGCTATATCTGCAAGACATTTCTGAGAAGGCGTCATTTTCTAAGAGTTCACAGCAATAAAGCTACCTAACATAAGTAAATTATAAGCATCAATACAGGAATTAAGCTAAAATGAAAGAGAAGGAAAGAAGAGGAGAGGAGAGGAGAGAAGAGGAGAGGAGAGGAGAGGAGAGGGGAGGGGAGAGGAGAAAGGAGGGGAGGAGAGGGGAGGGGAGGGGAGCGGAGGGGAAGGGAAGAGAGGAGAGGAGCAAAGCGAAAGAAAAAAAGGGAAGACATGGAAGAAAAAAGGGACCCCAGAATTTCAGTAAACAAAGGTAAACTCAGAGAACATTTATAGGGATCCATTGGTCTCAGTCAGACTGATTCTACCCAGGGAGAAATGGCAGCAGGAATGAGAAAAGATAGACAAAATCTGGGCTAGGTGGTCACTGCTCTGCCTGGTAGGCAAGACTAACAAAACCTCACAACAAAACCACCTTCTATTTATACCCTTGCTAAGGTAGTAACACATGACATAAGGTTTCCCAGTGACCAATAGCTGTCCTTAACCAGACAGAATGTTTATCTCAGGACTGAGGTAGCTTGTTCACTTTAAGCGCTGAGGCCTCATCCCACCTACACATATTTGATCAATTTCCGAGCTTCCATAGCTCCCAACAGGCAATATGATGGAATAATTTGAAAGCCACCTGGACTCTAAAGTGGTAACAGCAGAAGTAACAAAGCAGATGAAAGAAGTTCTAGAAAAATAAAATTAAAAATAATTTCTCAAATAACTACAGAGATGGTGACCATAATGAAGGAAATGTTAGTGAATCTAGAGCAGATAGATTAAAAAATAGAGAATCTTGGTAAAATGATTGTGTCCAACATAAGAAAGAAATAGAATCCATGAAATAGAATCTAACAGATGTACAGGAGATTAAAAAACTACATGAAAATATAGGCAGCAGAATGAACATATGTAAGGACAGAATATGAGATGTAGAAGACAGGATTGTAATTATCAATTATGAAAGGAAATATTTCTTACAAATAGCAAGGGGCCACAAAAAATCAATCCAACAGTTTCTAGATGATGCAAAGAAGAATAATGTAGGATTGCTCAGTGTCAATAAGAAAAAAGCAAATAGCACAAATGACATTTAAAAAAAACCTGTTCATAAATGTAATAGCAGAAAACTTACCAAGCATGGTTTTCCATGACAAAAAAATTATAGCAAGGCATATAGTAGTCAAGAGTCCACAAATTCAACAGAAGAAAACAATATTAAACTCTGTTTAAGAAAAGAAAAAATCAACTATAGAATAAAGCCCATCAGAATCACAGCAGACTTCACAACGTGAACTCTTAGGTCTAGGAGAGCTTTACAAATTTTAAGACCTAGAAGAAAATCTCCAAAACCACACTGATATACAGCATAAACTGTCCTTCACAGTTGATGCAGAAATAAGGCACTTCCATGATAAGGAGTACCTGAAGAAACACATGCTCACCAAGCCAGCACTCCATAATATTCTGAGAGACATTCTAGAAAGAGTTAACAAAGATCACAACTCCAAGAATCCCAGCAGAATTGTAACATCACTGTGAAGGGCTGCAGGCCTAAGGGACTCCTGTGGCAAAACAACTCTCATACATACACTCCTTACTCTCACTCAGCCAAGCAAGATATGAGAAAAGGCTGATTTAAAACCTAACATCCCCCCAACACAGAATGAGAAACACAGAAAATGAAGTAGTAAGAAGCCAACGTTTACGTATAATATTATAAAGAAAGAGTCAAAACTGTTGAGCAACAAGTTTGCTCAGCAAGAGGAGCTCAAAGGTGAGCTACTTATAAATTATGAATGTCAGACTAGAAATTAATGCAATTGAGTCTAAAAAACTGCAAAGAATGAATGAATACATGAATTAGTTTTGTGAAGGTTTAAATAAAATTGACAAACCCTTAGCCCTCCTTCCATCCTTATCAAATAAAGGAGTCAAATTCACGCTATAAGGAATTAAGGCCGGGAGATAGCTCAGTAGAATAAGCACTTGGCTGCAAGCATAAGGTCCTGAGTTCAATCCCAAGTACCACAAAAAAGGAAATAAAAGGGTGAAATTACAAGAGACACAGTACCAGAAGATCATCAACACCTACTTCAAAACCCATATTTGAATAAGATGGAAAATACAGAGAAAAATGGACAGGATCCTAGATACATATGAATTACCAAGTTTGAATCGAGAGGATATAAGGATTCGAAATAGTGCAATATCAGTCACTGAAATTAAAGATGTAATTTTAGAAGATATCAACAAAGAAGCCCAGATCCTAATGCACTTAATGCTTACTTCTACAAGAAACTTAGAGTTGACCTAATACTCCTACTTCCCAAACTCTTTAGTGAAATGAAAAGGGAAGCAGTACTTTTAAATGCACCCCGGGAAGTAAGCCTTACCCTGATACCAAAACCAGAGAAGGAGTCAACCAAGAAAAAGAGCTATGGGCCAATCTTCCTAGTGAACACAGACACAAAAATCCTCAATAAGATACTGGCAAACAGAATGCAGCATATCGTGCAAATATTATATAACATGACCAAGCAGGATTCATCCCTGAAATGCAGGGAGGTTTACCACGGACAAATCAAGGGCTGACAAATTTCTCAGGCTTGAGAATCTTAGGCTTATCCTGTTCTTGGGAATTCCTAATCTTATCCCACATATTATACAAAGCAGGTATTATTAATGACCATTCTAGTTTTCTGACTTCACCAATTCTCTACCTTTCTTTAAGCTTATGGGGACCCTGTGGTGCTACAGAGAGGTTGAAAATGAACAAAGAATGC
This sequence comes from Octodon degus, assembly GCF_000260255.1. Lineage (NCBI taxonomy): Eukaryota > Metazoa > Chordata > Mammalia > Rodentia > Octodontidae > Octodon > Octodon degus. The sequence goes on from NW_004524637.1 coordinate 6,614,175, forward strand.
AGAGATAAACATGCTTGTTGGTATTTTATAAAAAATGAATGTGGGCTAGAACACATGCCATATGGGGGATGAAAAGGAAGTTAATATTGCAAGGATAGACAAAGACATGGTTAAGAAGAGCCTTTTAAGTCACCTCATGTTTAGAGCTTAATGGTTCTGAAAGCCATGGCAAGTCACTAAAGTACTGTTACAAAGTAACAATACATCTGAGCAAGACATTTTTAAAAACATAACTGGGCCAAGGATATAGCTCAGTGGTGAAAGTGCCTGCCTGGCAAGTGCAAGGTCCTGAGTTCGATTCCTGGTACCACCAAAAAAAAAAAAAAATCTGGAGATAAAAGCATAACTGTAGAGAGAATTTTAAAGAAGCAAAATTTTAAGACAGGAACACTCATTAGGAGACAATAAAGATAGTTAAAGAAAGAAAAAACAACAATGACCAAGACAGGGCAGCAATAACATAATGGAGAAAGAAAGGAGGAGAAGATAAGTAGGGGAGGCAGAGCTCTAACATGAGAAATAGAGAAAAGTAGAAATGACTGAGGCTTGTAATTTAGGGGATGCTCTCCCTCCCAGCAGAGAAAGGAAAGATTTGGAAAAATAAGATAATGAATTTGGTTTGAGGCATGTTGAATATGGAGTAGCAATGTAAATATCTATAAATATTAATGTAAAAGAATTAAGGTCATTCTTTATTTTCATCAAGCAGGAAACTGACAATTTGAAACATGAAAAATAAGTGGCTATTTCTCACATTACAAAAAGATTCTTTATTCTCCATAAAATGGTTCAACTAGATTCTTCTAAATCATGGCTTTAGAAGGATTAAATACATTAAAACCATGATTTAATTTTTAATGGATGTCTGAAAAGAAATAAGAGGGATTATTTGGCATAGGAGAATGCAAATGCAAAAAGAAAAATTCTCTAGTAGAGAGAAAAAGAGGAACTGAAGGAAAAAGGAAACAGAAACTGAGATATTCAGAGAAAAATACAAAAGAACATATGGATCCAAGAGTTAGCATAGCAGGCCCTGGAGGTGTAACAGGTGCATCGAGTAAGCTCTGCAGAAGAGTGAGGAGTCATACTGAAGGACAGGACAGGACTGAGATATGGAAGATCCGGCAGAGTTTTCTCCTGGAGCTGGAACCCAGTAGGGAGTGGGCTCACATGCTAGTATGCTTTGGGGAGTTGTGGGAAAGGTTTACATGGAGGAGTAACTTTAAACTAAGCTTGCAATCACTGAACCCCTTAAGAACCATGTCAGCATCTGAATCTGTGAAATACACACATCACCTAAATGATAGATATGACAATTAAATGAAATCATAAAAATTGGTTCCTGGGTCACAGAAAGCATTTTAGAAGTGATAGTTGTTATTTTTAATAGCAAATGACTCCATAGAGTTCAAAAGTTTAGTAATCCACCACACAGAGTACTTTAACTCATTCATGCCTCCACTAGCCTGGGAGTCTGCCCTTGGCAGGTGAACTCCCACTCACCAACATTGCCATGTGAAATCCTCAAACAGATCCCGCCTTCCACACGGGATCAGAAGGGATTCAAACCATCGTGGCTACAAAATAGCATGTAAAAAAAAGTAATATGTAGAATAATAATGTTTTAAAACTACAAGAAATTGGAGAAAGCATCATTTTACAATTTGGCATGCTGTCTTCTAGTTTCAAGTGTAGGAGAAAGCATATAATTCTGCTTCTTTTGTAACATACTTATGAGACTCATCAGATTTCAAAGAAAGTGTTAAACACGAGGAAGCATACAAAGGTAAGATTTCCAAAGTGATGAATTTGTGAATCTGAAGACAAAGAAGCCCAGAAAACTAAGCCTTGTTAAGGACTGTGCCTTGTCTCCTTCTTATTGGGACAATGACATACTTTTCTTAACAAACGAATGCATCTCAAATATGATGATAAATTATAGTCCATGTACACACACATAGTGCTTACACTGATGGCCCCAATTTCTTCTCGTGGCTTTGGGCCCCATCTTTGACCCTGAGCTTGGTCTTGTTCATGCTGGCTCACCTCGGCCCAGGGAGCATCAGAGGCATGAGAAGGGCTGAGACTTGGAAGCCTTCAACACTTCCTCCTCCTTGCGCTTGCTTCTCCATGCGGTATGGCTGTCATTGCCCTGAGAAGCCCCTCTGGTCACTGTTTCAGAGGATGAGACAGGCGGGGCCAAGCCACATCTGCCTTCATCCTAGTTGAACGCCCTCATCCAGCCAGCAGCCAGATGGCTGTCAGACCTGAGGGCACCAGCCCAGGTCTGCAGTGAGTCCACAGCTCACTGCAAATGTATGTAAGCATGCAAAGCAGACAATGTCAAGGGAACCTGCCTGATAACTGGCAGACTGAGTGCAACAATACATGCATGTCATCTAAGCCACCAGTGTGGGTGTGGTTTGCTGCATAGTATTATTATTCTAATAACTGTTTGTTTTACACACACACACACACACACACACACTCAGTTTCTTCAACAAAACTACAATCTTTAAAGCCTGCCTCATGCTTTTCATTTCCTTTAGTACTATTATTTGCCCTGAGTACAGTTGTTATTGTGTGAAAGCTCACTGTCTTGGGCTCGCTCTCATCCTGAGACAAAACACCTGGCACCTACCCCTGAAAGCAGGAGAGGTGCATGTCAGGTTACATTTTCTGGGCATTCAGTCACTTCTTGGCTGGCTCCAAGGCAGATGCAGTGCACTGATAGGAAGCAGGGACAGGACAGAGTAGTCAGAAAGCAGGGACATGATGGAGGGGGTAGGAAGGGAGAGGGGCCTTTCCAGGCCAGGGCCCAGTAGGCCCTGATTCCAACCAGACCCCACCTCCTGACAGTGCATTCAGCTACAGCACCCACAACCTAGGACCTTCCAATAGCCCCCAGCTCTGAGCATATGAGACCCTCAGGGGACACTTTCAATATAAACCACAAGGCTCACCAATAAACAAGTTAAATCTGGGTGAGAAGCTGATAGAGTGCCTTCCTCCTCTCTAAGCTGTACTTTTGCATCAAAATCAGTGAGAACTGACCCCTGGGTCTTCAAATAGAAGGAAGCCTTTGGCAAGGGACATAGGATTTCACCTGATCATGTTCTTTCTTGCCCGTGGGTCAACCACGACAGAGGTGGGAACTGGTAGTCACAGAGGCCTCCCTTCCCAGTCTCAGGAACCTAGGCCATTCACCAATGACCCTTGGGGGAGGGATGGCTATAGGAGGAGCATCCGCTCTTATTTAATCCAGTCTTCATTTCTACTTATAAGAAAACCTTATTTTAAAAAGAAAAAAAACAGAAACTAAGTGTGGTGGCACATACCATAATCTTATGGCTTTGGTAGGCTGAGGCAGGAATATCCCAACTCAGCATCCTAGGGGATTTTATCTCAAAAATAATAAAGGGACAGGATTATAGCTGAATGGGGAGACCATGGGTTCAATCTGCAGTACAGCAAAAAAGGAAAGAAAGTAATAGGTAAACTATAGATTAGCTATGCTTATCAAACTTTCAAGTACATTCAAGTATTCTACAATGGATTTTTTTAACCTTATGATTATTTTTCACTTTCCAAAATTGAGAACCCCCAACTATTTATACAGACTGTACCTGTTCATATCTACTGTGTTAGAAAGTAGAAATGAGAAAATTTTAAGGTGCAAGAACAACAAACACATGCATTTAGCCATCTGAAAGGTGCTACTGTCAAAGTCCAGAGGCCTCTGGGAAACTGCTGAAATGAGGGTTAAATGAGTAAATGAGGGTGGGAAAGCCACAGAAGGGAAGAATTCCAAAGGACTTACAAACAGTACCTGCACATAGCGCCTGCGGTATGAACATCAAATAAAAATATCATGAGGTGGTTATCCAGTTTGTTTGCTGCATATCACTAATATATACTTTTTAAATTAGCAAGTACAAGATTATTTACAGTCAGGTGCTTGCCGATTAAGGCATTTAATAGACTTTTGTGGAATTTAGAACAGCACCCACATTTCTGCCTAATCACTGAGCTTTTTTCCCGATGCCAATTAAATCAGGTTGCTACTTTTCTCCCCAAGGAGTAAGTCTGTTAAAAATCTGCATTTCAGAGGCAAGACACAAAGGCAGCCGGGTAAGGAAGCACACAGTCACTGCACAAAGCCGCAGCACGATGCACATAAAGAAATAAGCTTTCTTTGGTAACAATTGATTAGCAGCCTGCATTTGGTGATTACGTGGAAGGGTACAAAGCCTGCTGGTTCCCACCCTAGATCCATTATTCCATTTTCCTTCATTTATAAAACCTGATCTAACGCCCTTAATTATTTAGCCCTGACAATGTTCTTGTTTTTAAATTCCCTGTTGCCTGGGGGGTGCCTGTGAGGGTGAGCACCTGAAATCCATCTCAGACCACTCAACGCAGAGACCAGGACGCCTGCAGCCCGGAAGCTAGAAGCTCAGCAGGATGTGACAGCTCGTGCTGCTCACGAGAGCGAGGAGCAGCCAGGCCCCAAGACGCCAAGCTGCCTCTCCCTGGGACTTTCACAAAAAAGAGACTTCCATCCTGCAAGGCCACTGCTCCTTTGGGGGGGGGGGGTCCCTCAGCCCCACAGGTGCAGCCACGTTAGTCCTAGGTGACGCAGTGCATAGTGAGAATACATTCAATACTATGGGACTGCAAATTCTAGAAGAAAAGGAAAAGCCAACACGTGAAAGAGAAGCATCCGCAGGCTTGAAACAGCAAAGGAGCGAAACATGGAAAGGGACCAAGAAACAGAAAGACAAGCCCAGCTCCTAACAGTGTTTGATTAAAGATTTTCCATTATTTCAGTGGAGATGAACTGGGAATTAGCAAGCAGTCTGCTTCTCACAGTATGTCTTGTGGAGAGAAGGCTAATTATGCTCCACATGACACAGGTTATATGTTTTTGTCAACACTCGTGCTGTTTTTAGTTAGACTACATTCAAATTTTTGTTGCTTCAGAGTGGTTGCTTCTTTAGGGAGACAATTTATTCTAGAATGTTTACAATAGGAATTAAAGCAAATAAAATAACTGATTAACAACAGTGAATTCTAGGTAACAGGTCCTGGGTTGTCTATGATGGTTTTTCTTTTTTTGTTTATTTGGTTTTTGCTGTTTGTTTTCTTATAAATCAAAAGAATTTTTCAAAATTTAAAAATGCATGACACCTTCCGAAATGTTCATGAATTTAAAAGTGTGGAAAGCTTATGGTAATGTTCAATTATGAGAATCAAGAGTTATATGAGGATAAGGTTTTATCAAAGATTTTTCTGGTCTTGCCTGGGACAATATATCTTTAGTAACTCTAAGTTACATTAGTAAAACCATACCTCCAAATTCCCTTCTTTCCTTTAATCACAAATCATGTCTGATCAAGGCACTAAAAATTGCACTATTAGGATCAGGGTTATAGCTCAGTAGCACAAGCACCTGCCTGGCAAGCACGAGGCCCTGAGCTTGACTTCCAGGACAAAAAAATCACAAAATTATACATAAGGGACATAAAGACGTTCCCAGCAATGGTGACCCCTTCAGAGCTTGCAGTGATAAGGGGCCTGCCACTGCAGCATGGGTGCCAGCAGTTCACCACCTCGGACTAGACCTCTCCTAAGATTGTGAAGCTTTAGAGAGTGTTGTTTGGTTAGACATTTCCTCAACCTTTAGCAATTATGTTTAGCTTTGAAAATCAATTTTGTTATAAATTATGGGTTGTCATATTGTTCATATTGCTCTTCCATTTTGTTCCTTTTCAAGGCGGGTTTATAAAGAGGAAAAACAGTGGTTGAGATAGAAACATGTACCCTGAAAACCTTGTGTTTGTTTATATTTCCAACAAATTATGGTGCAAGGTAGAAAGGAATATTTGAGTAAAAAAAAAAAAATGGTATATTGCACCGAGAAAAAATTTGCAACCTAGATAGAGCCGTGAAGCTGCTCCGTCTGTCCTTCTTTGATCTATCTTGAACTTCTCTGTTCTTTAGTGTCTTTATCTGAAAGATGAAAACAATACAGCTGAGCTCCCGCACCCAGCAGAAGGCTGTCCAGCACAAGCACAAGCAGAGCATGTGCGCTGTGTTCAGACGCAGGCCCTGAGCAGAGCTCTTAGCTAATTTTGTGAGAACAACCTCTGCAGAAAGTCGCACAAGGACAAAATATCTTGTTGAATTGATTTTAAGGAAATTAACTCCAAAATGAAGTCCACCAAGATTATCAAATCATTAATGCAAAACATCCAGATTTAGCCTAACCCATAGTTGCTCACCTGAGATGCTAATTCCTGAAGAGGTTGCATTTGAGGAAACATGGGAGGGTTGGGGAGATGGCTTAGCAGTCTCCCCAACTAAGCACCTGCCTGAGGAGACATGGGGAAAGACAGGGACATGGTAGCTGACTGCATCATTCAGAGAAACACAAGGCCATGCTCTCGGGGAGAACACAAAAACCATAAAAAGTACCAGATAAACTATATGATTTAAAGCACGAACAGTGAAGGAAAGAATTTTATGAAAAATAGCCATAAAAATACTTGAGGAATCATGGGAGTGCAGCTGATATTAAAATTACAAAGACAGTGTTACAACAGTAGGCAGCATTATTATTTGCTCATTTTCAAGATCAGTAAGCTAGGGTTTGCAAGCAGTAAGCAATCTGCTTATTAATAAGTAATGTCCAGAGCTCGTGGCTACCCTGCGCCAGTGGGACCTACTACTGGTCCCAGACCAGGTGCAGCGTGTATGAAACCCTCTTCCACCCCCTTGGGAAGCCACCCACCACTCCACAGCACCTCCCTCACCCCGCCCACTGAGTAGGAATTTCTGCCGCTTTCCGGGAACCCCCAGACCCAGTCCTAGCCCAGGTCCGGTGAGTGTGCAGGAGAACTCAAAAGAAGAAATATAAATATAAAGGTATAATACAAGTAAAACGGAAGCAGGATCTTGAGGACTAACTAATCAAGAGAGGGAAAGGAGAAGAGCTAGGAAACATGACAATGTCAAGCCATACAGTTATATGTAGAAGATGGGCAAGGAAATGATCCTGAGAATTTCCAGAAGATTTTTTTAATCTAGCAGTTAATTGGAATGATTCTCACCCTAACTAACTATATATACTGATACCTGTGAACTACACTGCAGATGGCAATTTGTAATAGTAGTTTCATGCTTGGAGTGCCTATCATTCTGGTCATCTGAATACTGGCTGCTTGTCATGACATGCCAGTTGCTGGTATGAAGTCTCTTGGGTAGATGGTTGTTCAAAAAGAAGGGGGTGGTGAATGAAAGCAAAAGACAGGAAAAGGAATATTGTGGGACTGTCCAACTTCAAGATTGTATATGGTGAGATTTTTGGTGCTATGTGTAAACATGAGAAGTATATAATTCTTTATGCCTATTTTTAAAATATATTCTAATTTTTAAATGCTTTTATCATATTCTATAGGGACTTAAAGTTCCACATATCAATACTTGATGAAAAATACCTGTTCCATATTATGCCTAAGATGTTTGATATGCAGACAGATAGTGAGGTTAAGCTTAACAGCCTAAGTTGTAAGGTAATAACAATAAGCTTGTCTTCTGGATGGTTAACAACCTAAGTTTGCAGACCAAAATTAGATGAAAAGGAAGGCTGCAAGGAAAACCAACATTTTGGCCCTAGCCTTCCAAGGTCAATTAAGACTCAGGACATAGGAAAACTTGTACTATAACGTCATGTAACTCAGCAGTGTCCCAAATTTTCTGATCAAGGAGATTATGGGGCCAAAGAGGAAAGTGATTGATGATGTAGAGTGTGCCTAAGGAGAGTCACATGGAAAGAAAATATTCTCTTAGGCTTTCACAGAGAGCACATTGGCCAAGCAATGGCCGTGACTCATCCACATGGCTGACACTGATAAACAATCTGAGGTACAGGATCTCAGGATAAATCCTGAGGGGATTTCACTGACCTTATCAGACCCAAAAGCTACAACTCTTGTTGTGTAGGTCTTGCTTTACCTTGTTCTTAATCACCCCGTAGAAAAGTATAAAAACGAAATATAAGAAGTAAAGCCATGCTGTTATGTTGAGCTGTAGGGGACTCAGGTCAACAATTTCTGACAGTGCCAGTCAAGCAGAAGACCCAATACTATTATTAACTACTGAACTCTTTTAGATTATTTTGCTGAGTTAACACACCTATAATATTCAAATAATGGAACTTAACAAAAAAAAAGGGTATACAGATGAATGTCTGTTTTGTATCTGTGTATTCAAAGTGATTAGGATGGATATATAGTTCCATTCTCTTAATGAATTGAATGATTTGTTCTAATGGTGTTTGTAGATAGGATGTCATGTCCACATCTTGTACAGCAATTAATCACTGGGAGGAATGTATGCAATGTGTTAATTATTGGAACTGTCCTACCAATTTGATTTGAAACTGTCTCATTGCTATTTGTTTATCAATAAAATTATGGAAAAAATAAGTAACGTCCATTGATATGAATAGAGGTGTCTGGGAATCCAAAGATCTTTCTATTAGACCACACACTAAGCTTATCCCTTGCCTTTGAAGAGCAATACAATTCCCTGGAGGAAAGAAAGGACTAGGTGCAAACACAGTGCTGGCACAAATCCACGTATAAATTTCCTAAGAAAGTGGCATGAATAGGTAAAGGGGCAAAGACAACCCACTGAGGCGGAGCAGGTGCATCGAGACAGACGGCAGAGGAAGTGAATGCTAAGCAGCACGTGGAAGGACAAGCCATATGAATGGAACCGGGAAGCCTGCCGACCCAGTGTGTGACAATGCACAAGGGTTCAAAATGGGACTCACATAGTGTCTCCTTAAGCCAGTCCAGCATCTGCCATAAAGAGACTCACTGATTCAGATCTCAGCACAGTTTAATACTATGAGTTAGGTCCTATAGTTGCTCACTACACACTAGATTCTTCTGTGACAGATATTGACATAACTTGACTATAGTCATAGAGCTGCTATAAGCAGAACCTCGGGATTATGGCTCCAAACTCTTTGCCTCCTCCCACTGCACATGCAAGATTTCATGAGAACTGACAAATAGTCAGAGGTCAGTGAAGCACAGGATGAGTAAAAGGATGAAAAATTAAGTAGGTATTTTGGGGCTAGAGAACAGAGCCTTGAGTGGCATCCTAAGAAGTTCAGTTTTCATTGCACAAGCAATATGCAAAACTTTTCAAAAGAATGGTAGCATGTTGAGAGCTATAGTTACCAAAAATTTCCTGGATAATTCTGTGAAAACTGTACTTCAAGTTTTAGAAAAGCATTGGCAGTCTGAGAGTTGATCAGAAACTGGGATGTGAGCCAATCTCTGTTGTAAGAAAACAATGGTTTTGCAGACAAAAAATTAGAGAAAAAGGAGGGCCACAAGGACAGCCAACATTTTGGCCCTAGCCTTTCAAGGTCAGTGAAGACTCAGGACATATGAGAAACTGTACTGTAACATCATGTAACTCAGTTGTGTCCCAAATTTTCTAATCAAGGAGATTATGGGGCCACAGAGGAAAGTGATTGATGATGTAAAGTATGCCTAAGGAGAGTCACATGGAGAGAAAACATTCTCTCAAGCTTTCACAGAGAGCAAATTGGTCAAGCAATGGCTGTGACTCATCCACATGGCTGACACTGACAAAGGATCTACAAACTGCGGTACAGGGTTTCAGGATTAATCTTGAGGGGATTTGACTTTATCAGATACAAAAGCTATAATTCTTGTTATATAGGTCTTGCTTTTTCTTGGTCTTAACCATGCAGCAGAATAGTATAAAAACAAAATATAAGAAGTAAAGCCATATTAATATGCTGAGCTGTAAAAGGCTCAAGTCAACAACGTCTAACATTGCCAGTCATATGGAAAACCCATTACTATTATGGACTACTGGACTATTTTGGATATTCTGCTGAATTCACACACTTATAATATTTAAATGACAAAACTAAATGGGGATACAAATGAATGACCATTTTGTATCTTTATATTCAAAATAGTTAAGATAGATATACAGCTACAATCTCTTAATTCAATGAATAGAAGGATTTGTTCTAATAGTGTCTGTAAACAGGATAGCATGTCTGCATCTTTTACAATGAATAACCACTAAGAAAACAATATGCAATATATTAATTATTGAAACTGTTCTGCTAATTTGATTTGAAACTGTCTCATTGCTATTTATTTCTCAATAAAGTTATAGAAAAAAGAAAACAATGGTGTAGAACCAGAGACATCACACTCAGCACCTCTCACTGAAGCTGCATGTCCCTTCATGGCCTAGAAAGTGCTGGACAGAAAAAATAATTGTGTCAGCACCTACAATGTGCTACTTGTACAACTGCAGATTCAATTTGGCTCGACTGTCATTTCATTAGAGGTTTTTAAGAAAGAATGTCAAAGAAAATAATCTTCACTAGTAAAATCTTTAAAAACTTTAATAATATAGTTTACTTTGCGAGAAAGAACACAAGGGTAATAATATCACTTATTGATTTTTCTAAGACTTGAATGAAATAACATATGAAAAGCTCTTGGCATGCTGCATAAAATTGATCCACTGCAAGGACTTGAACACTAGTGCTTCCCATATTACCTCTTCTGTCAGCGTTTCTCCTCTATCCCATTTGGTCAACTCTCTCTCCCTCCCCAAGGAGCCCCGTGGTGCTCACTGCTTGCTGCCAAGGCTGAAGTCTCCAGGGTGCACTAGGCATGCGGTGTTCCCCACGTCCCTGACGGTGCAGGAATCTTCCTCCAGAGAGCAAAACCTGTGCAATCCGGACTTTGGTAGGTACTCAACAAATGCAAAGTACTCCGCCAACTGGATAAATAAAATTGTAACCCTTTCACCATCCATTAGGCAGGAAAACAACCCAAAGAAAAGGGGTTAGTATCAATACTTGATGAAAAATACCTGTTCCTTATTATGCCTAAGATGTTTGAAATGCAGTGAGATAGTGAGGTTAAGATTGATAGCCTAAATCATTTGATAATAACAATAAGCTTTTCTTCTGGATGGGTAACAACCTAAGTTTGCAGACCAAAATTAGAGAAAAAGGAGGGCTACAAGGAAAGCCAACTTTTTGGCCCTAGCCTTCTAAGGTCAATTAAGACTCAGGACATATGAGAACTTGTACTGTAACGTCATGTACCTCGGTAGTGTCCCAAATTTTCTGATCAAGAAGATTATGGGGCCAAAGAGGAAAGCGATCGATGACATAGAGTGGGCCTAAGGAGAGTCACATGGGGAGAAGACACTCTCTCAGGCTTTCACAGAGAGCACATTGGCCAAGCAATGGTCGTGACTCATCCACATGGCTGCACTGATAAAGGTTCTACAATCTGAGGTACAGGATCTCAGGACAAATCCTGAGGGCATTTCATTGACCTTCTCAGACCAAAAAGCTACAACTCTTGTTGCACAGGTCCTGCTTTACCTTGGTCTTAACCATCCAGTAGAAAAGTATGAAGATGAAATATAAGTAATAAAGCCATGCTGTTAAGTTAAGCTGTGAGTGACTCAGGTCAATAATTTCTGTCATTGCCAGTTAAACAGAAGACCCAATGCTATTATGGGCTACTGGACTCTTTTAGAATATTTTGCTGAGTTTACACAGCTATAATATTCAGTAACTGAACTTAGGAAAAATGGGGTACACCGATGAATGTCCATTCTGTATCTGTGTATTCAAAGTGGTTGGGGTAGATATATAGTTGTATTGTCTTAATGAATGGAATGATTTGTTCTAATGGTGTTTGTAAATAGGATCACAAGTCCGCATCTTGTACAGCAATTAACCACTAAGAATAATATATGCAGTGTATTATTTGTTGAAACTGTACTTCCGATTTGATTTGAAACTGTCTCATTGCTATATGTTTATCAATAAAACTGTAGAAAAAAAATAAAAAAGAAAAAAAAAAGAAAAGGGGTTAGAAGCAAAGAGTTATCTGGAACTTAAATTTTAGTTCAAAGAGAAATAATTACTCTAATAATTATTCAGCTATACTGATTAGCATAAGAAAAAATGTAAGCTGAGAAACTCATCAGTGGAAAAGTCCTAATGAGTTGTGGAAGTTTTTGTCAAAAAATAAGGCATAATATAAAAAGAAAAATGTGAAGATATTCTTACTAAGCTTTATGAAAATCAAATTCAATTCATTACCTTCAAAGAACAATATGGGACTTTGTAAAATATAAAAAGGTATATAATGCAATTTTCATGGTTATCCTGGAGGAATGGAAATGGTACCATTTTGATAAAGTTTGATATTGATATAAAGTTTGGTATCATTTTGATATTGTACATAACAGGTAATAACAATACTGTATGTATATAAACTTTATTTTTTCAGAATGCTTTTGCACTACCAAGTCTACTGAAGTGTTACAGCCTACCTGAGAATGTAGTCATCTTCCATCATCAAAGAAAGCACCTGCCCAAATGTAGTAATGTAGAAATATTTAGCCTCAACTATAGAGTTGGTTAATTATTAAGTGAACTTCTAAATTTGAATGAACAAATCAGTGGCATAATTTTTCAGAAGGCCAGCTTAACTGTGTCTTGCTTTGTGTATTGAACTCCATCCAGTCTGTTTAGGTTATGTTCCCTCCATTATAATTCTCTCCATAATTGATGAGCATGTTTATCTCCTTTTCTTTCCTAAATCCTGTTATGATTTATTAGTGACTACACATCTTGCTCTAATATATAATTAAGATAATTACTTAAAATTTTAATATAATGGAACTCTTACATATGAGCTTAACATTAGGCAATTAACACTGTTATAAACAATAAAATTAGACAAGAAACAAGTTAATGTTGAACTAAGATTGAGGTGTTAAATCCAAAGATTTTAGATAATTCCCAGCTTTGCAGGGTCAGAGTTTCTAAAATAGATGGTTGGATCTTGAAAGCCAACTTGTGCCCATTAGACCATAAAATTATGGCATACTCTCCATCAGTTCTAAAGATATAAATAATATGAGCTTGATGGCAGGATTGTTTATCACCAAGCTTCTGTTCTTATAGTTGAAAGTCCTTCTCTCTAAAATTTAAAAGTATTTAATGGATTTGAAAACCTCTGACAAAATTGCATAACTATTAATAGGCACTAATCCAAAAGTCCTAGGGACAAGCAAAATGGACAGCCACCAAACTTCAAAATTAAAAGAGCAAATAAATCAACAAACACTTATAGGGTCCTAGGTGGCCTCCAATGGTAAGTGAAAAGATGTCTAAATGGACCGTATCCAATACTGGAAAAAGTGGCACTCTGGTATCACAGTTAAGTATGTACTCTGTGTCTAATATTGATATTATCCTAAAAGTACAATATCTACAGTCATAAAGGCTAAAGGAAAGTGAAGAGAAATGTTGAACAATAGAGATTATGAAAAATATTTGGATAACAGTGTACAGGATTCAGACAACATCTAGAGAATAAGGTCAGGGTCTTTAGAGCTATGCAGCAGAAGGGTTTGTATTTGCTTAATGAATGCTTTGGAACTCAATTCATTGCTAGTGTTAGGGAAAAACATTTCACTTAGGCAAAGAAAAGAATGCCAGGGCACAGTGCCCATTCTGGGAGGCAGCAGGAAGGACGGCAGAGGGAGAGGTAGTGTTGTATCAGGTTTCTCACTTCCTCCACTGACTGTTCTGTCTGCTAAATTCTCTGAGATCTGTGAGCATTCTGTCAATCCTAGTCCCTGAAAGAGATTCAACTAAGATGAGAAATACCTCAACAATCTCAGGCTTTCTGACAGAAATTAAATTAAATCACCCTGAAAAGCAGACCCAAATCCTGCCAGTGCACAGTGATGTCCTGCCACTCTGGTGGTGTTTCTCTACCCATCAGATCCAGAATCTCGCCTTCACAGGAATCCCAGCACCTCTCCTGCTTCTGAGCTCCACAGAGAGCATTTCTTACCTCTTTTCCTTATTTGTGTTCTTCTATTTCCTCACCATTTTCTTCTGTAGATTGAATACCATTTCTTTTCTCAAGCTACTGGCCTGAAGCAGCCTTGTTCTTTGGTGTCAGCTACTGGATTCTCTGGACCACACTGGACCGCACAGGAATCTTGAACTAGGTCTTCAGTCCCTTCCTCCCATGACAAGCAGATATTTATGTTTGTTCCTGCTGGCAGCAAAGCTGGGCACAAGCACTAACTTGGAACTGTGCTTCAGAATGTCTTGAATGCCACATTAAAACAAATTAGGTATGTCCAATATACTAAGGGTAGTCTTTGAATATTTTTGACTGGAAATATGGCGCAAATAACTAAGCCTTTTCACATTGTTATTTCAGAAATTGACTATAATAAAGATTGCCATCTGCTGTCAGTAACACAAATTCATTGAGCAAAATAAATCCACTTTGTTTCCTGTGACATGAGCCATTGCAATGATGGCCATATTCTTATGTATCGAATCAAAAGTTTTAAAATACTGAAAGGTATTTGTGACAAGCTGCCAAATTTTTAGAGAAAATTTCTAAGAGCAAGCTATCATTTGGTGTGGTGGCATAGGTTCATAATTCTAGCACTCAGAAGGGAAGCTGAGGCAAGAAGATCACTCTGAGTTTAAGGACAGCCTGACCTACAAAGTGAGTTTAAGGCCAGCCTAAACTTCATAGTGAAACTGTCTTAAAAAGGAAAAAAAAAAAAAAAGAAGTTGTCAGTTTGGATGGAAACTTAAAAAATAGCTGTAGATGTGCAGCTAAACCACTAGTGAGGAAATGATTGCTTTGCTAGAGGTAAAGAAAGCTTTTCTGCAAAACATTCTGAACAAAATCAAATATTTTAGAAAGATAAGTGGAACATCTTGATCAGGAAAGTCATCATATTGGTTAATAAAATTTTGCAGCAAAGTTTGGGAAGAATACCTGCACAAAATTCTAGCTTAAGAATCAATCCAGCATAAAGTATTGTGTACTTAAATATTTATTAAAAGAGTAGATTGCACATTGGTGTTTTATTCTATAACTGAAAAAAATTAAGTTTACTCTTATGGCTTGGGATAAATGTATTAGTATTTTCTCTGTTTCTATGAAAAATGTAATTTGCATCAGAGAATAATTTTCATCACATTACATAATGCTTTTTTCTTCTAAAATGTTTTGCTTTGATTATCCTATGAAGCAAACATTTTCAGTGAACAAATGTCTTTAATGTTATGAATAAAAATATAAAACATTAATCTTCACATTTGCTATTTAAAATAATCTAGCTGACAAAATAGCATCTATTTCAGACAACTTCACTGTTTACCAGTGTTTACTTGTCTTACTAAAAACACATGTTTAAACAATAATAACAATTTACAATACTTTAGAAACCAATAAAATTAGAAGAAAAAAAGATGTCTTTTATTAAATAGATGACTTTGCTAGCTGGTTTCCTATTTCAACTTACTAATTACAATTGATCCATTTTTGATGTGATTTCAATTAGTAGTAGAAATGAAAACAAACTTCATCTTTTCCCTTGATTAAAAACAGGGCTTGAGTCCACACTTCTCTCTTTCAGTCTTACCAATGGAAGTTGGGTATACTCTTGATAATTATAAGCCTGGTAATTCACAGTATAATTCATGTTAAGGTAGCTTTTAGGAAATTTGTGGGGAACCATAGCAAAGGTATTTTATCCAAGTTCCATGTCATTATTTAGAAGTTAAATCAGTTTAAGGGAGTGTTTATGTGACCCTCTACCGCCAAACAAAAGAGACCACCTCACCAGAGGGATCCTGCAGAGCTGGACTGAGAAGGCGCATTTCACTCTCCTGAGAATTGCTACAAGCACAGAGAAACGGAAGTCAGGAATTAGGACAGGAAGATCGAGAACAGCAGAGAATAAAACCACTTGCTTTAGAGACCAGACTAACATTTGGATTCCCCTGAGCTGGAAGTACCAAGACATATGTACTGTACAACTTTATTTGTTGGGTGTTTTTGGGGGGGAGGAAGGAGGAGGGTGTTTCAGTTACTCTTCTCTCCTTGCTGGGACAAATACCCAACACCCAAAATTAGAGAAGGAAAGGTTTATTTAGCTCACAGTTATTTGGACTTTCAGTCCATACTCAGCTGGCTCCCAGGCAGAGCAGCACATGGCAGAGAGCAACCTTTCATGGTGGCAGCACAGAGCAGAGAGCAAAAAGGGGTGGTAGTGGCAACAATGACTAGAGAGCAAGTCTCCCTTATATGCATTCAGGCTATCTGCCCAGGCTGGGTGTAGCACTCACACCCCTAATCCCAGCGGAACATGACTTAATCACAAACTCCAGAAGCCGCCCCATGACTGCATGAGGATTTGGGTGGACAACTGGACATAAAAAAAACATTCTGCACCTGGACCCCCAAAGAGTTATGCATATCCTTTCATGCAAAAGACATTTAAGTTCATCTCGAAGAGTTGCCAAAGTCTTAACAGTTTCAGCATTGCTGAAAAGTCCAAGTCCTAAGTCTCTTTAAAGGTCTAAGGCAAACTCTTAGATGCGAATTTCTGTACAAGTGAAAATTTAAACACTCCCAACATTCAGTGGCACAAGATGAACATTGCCATTCCAAAAGTTACACACAGCAGGAAAATACAAAGCACTGGGACCAAAGCAAGCCCAAAATCCAGCAGGGCAAACATTAAGTCCTATAATTTCATGTGGAACATCTGAAGCAATCTGTGGCAAATTGTGAGCTCCATGTGGCTCCACCCCTATGGCAATCTTGGTGGTAGCTCCCATGGCTTCTCTTTTAAGCCAGCTTTCCTCCCTCTTTTCAGTTTCCTTTAGATGATCCATGTTCCTGGATTTTCCAGACTTCTGGGGTTTCAATAGAATAAGCTTCTCACTCACAGCTTTACATGCTGCCCTCTCAGAGGCACACTGCCTGGCCTCCCCGGCCTTCTTCTGAAATCTGGGTGGAAGCCTTCTTGACCTCAGAACTCCTGCATTCTGCATGCACCTAAAGCCAATCCCACATGGATGATGTCAAGGTCTGCTGCCAGCTGGAGCACTAGACAAGTTTTATTCTCTCTTGGCTGTAGGAGTTGAGTGCCTGAGTTGCTGAGTAATCTGTCCCTGATTCTGAGGAACAAATTCTCCATTTCAGTGCCATTCTGGAACCTGGGGTGGCCACTGCCTCCATTCTGGAACTTGGGGCTCTGCAGACTTTTCCCCAAGGCAAAGTTCATTGCCCTTGTGGTTTTGAGGCTGCAAAAGGTGGAGACCTGCCACCTCTGTGATGCCCTCAGGCCCTCTTTTTCCCTTCTCTTGTTCCTTCTCATCAACTGAGATTCTCTCAGCTCTATCTTTGCATTCTACAACTTTATTGGAGCTTCCCTTTGGGCCAAACTCACACTTGAAATCATCCTGCTGGGCTCTTTGCTCTTGATTTCAACATAAGTCTGACTAAAAGCCCTCAACAATAGCCATGCCATTGCCTCAATATTCAGTTGCTTTGAAATTTCTTTTGAAAGATTGATCAGTCTGCCATGCTTAATCTCAGTCTCAGGCAAAGTCTCTGGACATGAACAAAATGCAGACAAACTTTCTGCCAATTCATAACATACATCACCTGGAGTCCAACAACCTGTATAGTCCTTCTTCCCAGCAGAAACCCCACAGTCTGATCTTGAGAGGCAGGACTTTTATCAGCCTTCTGATCTTCTGCGCTCTGACCACAATCTCCCCTACAGAACAGCAAAAGCTGTTCCAGCACTTCTCTTGTGGGCAATATTTCTGAATCTTTCCTCTCTCTTCCCATAAGCCATTCCCAAAAGCTTGTAATCCACATGGTCAGGTAGTCACAGCAACAACCCCACTTTTCTGGTACCAAATTCTGTCTGAGTACTCTTCTCTCATTACTAGGACAAATGCTGGACACCAAAAGGAAGGAAGGAAAGGTTTATTTAGATCACAGGTAATGGAGATTTCAGTCCATACTTGGCTGGCTCCAAGGCAGAGTGGCACGTGGCAGACAGCAACTTTTCATGGTGGTGGCAAAGAGCAAGAGCAAAAGGGAGAAGCAGCAGCAACAGAGAGCAAGCTCATCTCCTTTACGTTGCACTCAAGCTCTCTGCCCCAGGCTGGGTGTAGCACTCCCACCATCATACCAGTGGATCATGAGTTCATTGCAAACTCCAGAAACTGCCCCATGACTGCACAAGGCTTTGGAGATCATGTACCCATAAACCACAACACGAGGATTGTCTTTTTGAGACAAGGTTTCACTATGCAATGTAGGCTGGACTTGAACTCAGTTTCTATCCCAGGCTGGCCTAGAACTCCCTGCAATCCTCCTGCCTCAGCTTCCCAAGTGCTGAGAGTACAGTCGTGCACCATGATGCCTGGCTATATGGTACATCTTTGGAAACCAACTTTCTACTATAACACCTCGAAGATGGTATATTCTCATCATACATTTACTCAATTAGCTGTTTAAATAAATTTGGTTATGGTATTTATGAAGACCAAAGGCAATGGTTATATCTGCACAAGTATTTATAAGTAGATACACATACTAGACATTAAGCTTTAGTTAGATGTACCTGTGGGCATATACATGAAACTCAGATTCAGAGTAAAGCTTCTAATAATCCTCAACCCATCCATAATAAGGAATAAGTATCTTAATCAATGTTTTTTTGAGGAATAGGCCAAGCAGCTGCTGGTCTGGAGCCTTTTCCCCACGACTTATCTCATGACCTCTTCTATGTCCGGCCCATACTACTATATATTATTCCACTATATCTCCAGCATCAGTGCTGATGCATCTATGTAATGTTTTGGCTACTGGGGTACCTTTTGGTATTGCAAAGTTCTACACTGGGGCAGGGAGTTAGCTCAGTTGATATACTATAGAAACCTATCTCTGAAGAAAAAAAAAAAAAAAAAAAAAAACCTCTATATAATGCAGCACATTCTAACTGCAAATCTCCAATAAAAATCATGAAGTTTTCTCTTCCTCTCCAGGTGACTTCACAATCACTGGCACTCTTACATGTAAATAACAACATGTCACCTACACACTCTATGCTAATTTCATAATCGCATGCTGTAAAGAAGTGCCATATAAAAATGGTACTTGTGGGCTGGGGAGAGAGCTCGGTGGTCTAAGTGCCTACCTGGCAAGTTCAAGCATCCAGGTTTGATCCCCACTACCACATGCCATGTGGGCCCCAGAACCCCAGGCCCACTGTGCCAGCCACTGAAATTGGGCATGGTGGCACACCCGTTTAAATCCAACATTAAGGAAGCTGAGACAGGAAGGTCACTACAAGTCTGAACCAAACAGTGAGACTCTGTATCAAATAAATAAAGAAACAAACAAACAAATAGTCCAAAAAAGGAAAAATGGCACACACTTGCTGAACCAGCCTTTCAACTGCCGTTCAGTTCTTCCACTCCTATATATCCTTCAATTAAAACCACCAAAATCCTTTACGAGACCTATTCTTTTCAACTTACACTCAGAAACATTATCAAGTCTCTACCACTTATCCTGCAAACTTTTTTCTATATTTTTGTTTGTTAGGTTGGTTGATCTGGTTTGTTTTTTCAGTACCTGGGATTGAACTCTGGACCTTACACTTGCCAGGCAGATGCTTTTGCCACTGAGCTATATGCTGGCCCCAATCCTGCACACTTCTGATATTGTCTTGATATATGTATATGTAAAGAGAGATAAATGATAGTTATTGTAGTAAGAAATAGAAAGCATATAAATTGATATATGCTAATATATATATATGAGACTCTAAAATTCTTCTTTAGAATTCTCACTTATCTACAAATTCTGAGCTCTTGGTTATATATTTATAGCTACACATCCATAAAATACTGCATTGTTGTAGAACTGAGATATAAGCTTGAATATAACTTATTAATTTGATTTCTTACTTATTATAGCCACTATGGAGATTTTGCGTTAGTGAACTACTTGGGAAATGATCCCAAACCTGCAGATCCACCCTAGCCAATAGCAGATAAAATGGTTCTTTTTACCTCACCATACTCTCTCCTGGCATGTTCTTCTTTATTGATGCCTTGGACAGAATGCCCAGAGTCCAGTAAGTCCTAAATAATTGTTGAATGATTAACTAAATAAGTGTAATTGATTTTTAGATTCTTTGTGTATGCCCAGTTTTTCAAATGAAGAAATCATTAATATAAGCTTAAATTTTGGAATGAAATAGGTCAGAATTCCATTTTCCTGGCTGTTTGAGGGCAAGTATGTCCCTTTTCTCTCTGATTAAGTGCAATAATAATAACCTCGATAAAGTTATTCAAGATTGTATCAAATAACACTTTAGCAAGCTTCCCAGCCGATTCACGAATGAATCAATCTTCACTGATGCTCTAAGAAGTGGACAGTGTACAAGGAAAAGGAAACTGAGGCTCAGAGAAGTTCAGCGAGTTGCAGAGAAAGTGAGTGGGAAGGTGGGCTCCTGATTCACTTAACAATGCTTACAGTCTAGTGGAAGTTTCCACTACTGCTAGAAGAAATATTGGTGGCAGCTTCTGTTGCGGTGTGTCCTCAAAGGATATATGATGAAGAACACCAGTTCATTTGTCAATTCTGTCTTCCCCCAAATCTTTTTAGATTAAAGCTGGCATCATTCTTTGGCATTTCACACCCTGCCCAACACGGTCATAATTGGTTGCTCTGATAAATGACCCTGCTGGAGCCAGCGCACTTGTATCTGTGACCTTCCTCTGTCATTTCATATGCAGAATTCCTCTGAGGTGCCTCGGAAACCATTTTCTGTGTGCCCTCTTTGGAAAGAAGTGTGCTTGCTTCAGAGTTCTTAGTGTTTTAGCAATGACTGTCTAGAAAGTATCACCTTTGCAACCTATCCTGCAACATTAGAATAGAAGCTTCATTTTTATTTAGTTGAGTTTTTCCTTTTAGTGTTTATCTTTTTGACTTGAGAATGAGGCTCTCATAGATGAAAACAATTTTCTCATCTTCTTACAGGTAGTGTTCAGTATGGCCCATGGCATAGTAAGTGGTGTTAATTATCAATACCACTATAACAGGCTCTAGCAGTTACAATTTTATTAGACTTTTTTTAAGAACTGTCGGGTTGGCAACATACTCAGTGGCCCAAGCACCTGCTTAGGCAAGCACAGAGACCAGGGTTCCATCTCCGGTACTGCATGTGCCCTAGCTACACCCCCAGACGTGCTGAGAGGGACACTGAGTCTGGGCACAGTGGCACACTGCAATCTCAGTGCTGGAGAAGCTAAAAACAGGAGGATCACTATGAGTCTGAGCTGCATAGTGAGACCCTATACCAAATACTTTAAAAAAAACTGTCAGAGGCAGATAATAATTATCTATATTTTATCATCTTGTTAATTTTGTAAAATTCCTTCTAGAAATTTAGTTTTCATATCTCATCTGGAAAACATTATTTCCAAAAAATTATTGAAAAAGCCACATTTCTTTTACCTGGTAAAGGAATGAGCACAGATTCCCTGCATTTGTTTAAGTTGCAAATTCACTATGTCAAGAGTGTCTGATATGGAGCTTTTAGTCCTGAGAGAATGAGCCAGGCATAGGCTGGGGCCAAGCAGAGCACAGGTCTTGAGGAGAGAAAGCCATGATCTTCAGGTCTACTCATACTTGCAGCTAGAACAGGTTGGAACTTTTCTTACATGAGCTATCTGAGGAAAATTGGGCTCCTTTGTCATAATAATATCTATATGTTTTATCACTTACTATGACAGTACAAAGAATAACTTGCTTAATTTTAGGTAAATGTATAGGCATCCCTTTTTTAAAAAAGATAGTATAATATAAATATTTATTTTACAAATAAAATAAGATCACACGTAAGTATTGTATTAAAGAGAGCTTCCATTTTATTATGCTAGGTTTTATTGTGCTTAATGAATATTGCTCAGGAAAACTGCCTCTCTAGGTCCCTCATGTGAAAACATACTGAATGAGTTATAAACTCTAAGGCCTAAGCACAGACACAGCTAAATATTATAATGAAACAAAATAAGGGTTGTATCACCTAGAGTTTTACTAGAGGAGTAGATATAACACAAGATGCACAAATGTATAAGAAATTGCAAGACTGGCTTACCACGGTCAGCCACAGAGTCAGATGAAGAAGCGTGCAGACGGCGTCTGCACACCTGAGACTGAAGGACTCAGTCCAAGACCTGGAGCTCACTGCAGTGCTCCATGCAAGTCCTCACCAGGAGGCTGATGGGTCTGCAATGGAAGGCTGATGAGCCCACACCAGAAGGCTGAAGGATCCAAGGCAGACGCCAAAGAGTCTGCGCTAGAAGCCAGGAGATGACGTCCATGCTGACTGTGAAGAACGGAGCCCCTGCAAGGACATGGTGTACTCCATCCTTCCTCCAATCTCTTTTATATCCTTCAAGTGATGGGTCACTCTAGGGCGGGACCGCCACACCCTAGGGTCTGCATTTTGTGAGCCAATCTAGTTAAGCTTTTAACTAAACTTCTCAAGTTGACCCAGTGAATAAACCACTACAAGGGTCAGAGGAGTGGTTCAGTGGCAGAGTGGGGAAGCACGTGCAAGCCCTGAATTCAATCCCCAGCACCATAAAAATCAATGATAAATAAATAAGTAAATAAATATATATGGATAAAAATTACTCTGGCACTGTTTTATGATAATTAATAATAATTAGAGATTTCATATATGAACATTAAAGTGACCCAGACCATATACCATATACCATGTAATTGCAGGACCACATATACCTAAATATCTGCTCCCTGTAATCTGAAACTGAACTGACTAAATTATTTCAGTCCTCCAAATGGCAACTTCCATGAAGGCAAGCAGTCTGTCTTGTCACCTCTGGGCCTTGCATTCAGGGCTCGAGTGGCTGCACTAATCCACAGGTGACAGCACTATGCTCCTGTTCGCTACCACACACATTTCAATCTCTTCAAGCAAGTTTAGTTCACTAAGACAACTCTGCTGATACATGGCGCTGATGGGAAAATGAGTAAACCCAGGAGTCCTGCCCCGTCCTCCTCAACCTGCTGGGATAATCAGTACACTGATTTCTGTCCTCTTCATCTCTCATTCTGTCCTGATCTTTGCCCCTACAGGATGGAAATACTTAAAATATTGTGGAGGACCACCTGGGAGACTCTCCTTGAAAGAAGAGCACTTGCCTCCATTTTGGCTGTGCCTGACCCTATGTCCATGTATTGACAGGTACAGAGCTGGCTAGGACTATTCCTTATCTCTTCAGTTGGCTTCCAGCAATGCATATTGGTCTAGCCGAGATGCTGGAGGTAGTATTTGAAGATGACATGGGTGTTTCCCTGGTAACCCCCACCTGCTGCTCTTTAATATGAGCCAGGTCGAGACAGGACAAAGAGCCAGTGCTCCACGCTGTCAGCTGGGATTGCTGGGGCTTGAAAGATTACACATCAGAGCTGAAGGGCCAGACCCCAAAACATTAGCTACTATCTCAATTGTGCAATACAGATTACTCTCTGCATATCCCACTCTGCATATGTAAGAGGTAAAGGCAGGCCTCCTACCCAGCCCAGCTCACGGTGCTCACCTACTTCCTGCATTCTCAGTCACTCATCCTCAAGCCACTCCTCCTTCATGACTGAATAAAACCCGGGTTCGGCCCTAGGTTGAGGCCTTTGTTCTGGAAAGCCATCACCACAGCTGGACTTAGGACCCCTGGACTCTCCATAAGTATAAATACGCTTTAGTGTCTTTATTGTTGCCATGGGTTGCACTGGAAGTGGTAGATTGGAATTAACTCGATGGGACTCCAATAACTTATCTATGGGATTACAAATATACACTTCATGGACTGATATGAGGACCAAAAATGGCTCCCTACAAAGTATAAGCCAGCATCAAAACCATTCTGTGGAAGTGGTCCTCAAATGGAGAGTAGTGCTTGTTTCATAGATGTTCCTCCCAGAAGAACTTAAACATAAAAGGTACCTAGAAATCCTTAGCGATGATGAGTTGGTGGAAAGGGGACAGAATTTCAGAGGGAAGGACGCAGGGAGAAAGGTGAGATGCTGCAAGGCCTTCCAGAGCTCCCACATGGACTGAACCAGCATATTGCCTCCTACCCAGCCCAGCTCATGGGTTACACAGTGCCAGGCGCTGGATGCACCTGCACAGAGTGGCACAACCTGGACCCTCAGTGCCTCCCAGCAGAGCCACATGCAGCACTGCCTCCCCGCTGGACATGGTACACTTCAGCCATGGCTAGCAGGTGTCCCCAGGGCTATGTGTGGGGGAGCACAGCCCCCAACATAGCAGTGCTTAGACATGGAGGGACCCAGAAATGGGGATGCCCAGTTGAGCTTGGAAGACTCTTTCTCCCACCACTATTTCCAGCTCTTGGGTGACACAGCCAAGGGGCCCTCACCAGAGCTTTCTACATCACCCTTCAGAGCAGTGAACCAAGCAAGCCTCGTTCCTCTGTCAGCACCTGGCTTCAGACATTTTCCTACAGAGACAAAAATACACAAAAGTAAACAAAATCAAGAGCTTTTCCTATGATATTCAGCACAAGTTTGTCCATGTAACTCTGTAGGGCCAGGTCTTACCTGCTCACAACAGCTACGAAGAGGAGGGAAGCTGAAGATCTGAGCAGGATCAGTGTAGATTAGACATTTGCATTGTCTTTCTAATGAATGGCAAATTTTATTCAGAAGGTGCATGAGGAAGAAAGGCAGAAACAAAGAGGGAGGGCTCCGAGGAAGAGGGTGAACCAGCAAGAGCTGCAGGAGCTAATGGAAACTTTTCCCAAGAGAGTGAACCTGAGCTCAAAGCTAGAGTCCTTGGGGTGAGGAGCAGGGAGGGGTAGAGACCCAGAGGTCAGAGGGAAGACAGTACTCTAAGAGGGGAACTGAAACACTGATAGAAAGATCTCAAAGGCATATTTTTCAAAATTTTCTCCAAAATTGGAACCTTCCCTTGCCCCCTGCCATCTAATAACTATTTCCATTGAGCCCAGCCCACTCCTTCTCCTATTTCAATTCCTTCCTGTGTCTCTACTTAAAGAAAGATTCCCAGCAAGAGCCCTGTAATCTCCTCCCAAGAAAAGTAGTGTGCTTTGTACAGGTGTGATGGAAGGACACCCCCGGGGAGACACAAAGGCCTCAGCAATTGAACTGGTTCATAATAATAAAAAATCCCTCTGTGTAGGTCACTGCTGCCAAAGACATACACTGCGTTCAGGCTACCTGTTCAGTAAAGCAAGTTTGTCTGACCCACTCAACTGTATTTATTTAGTGTCTTCCTGTTTATCAAGCCTTGGGAATCCACATGTAATTTTTTAAAATTCTACCAATCATAGTGAAAATGACAAGGCAAACACAAATTATTTGCATTATAATTTAGAAAAGCTGCTTCCAAAACAGAGAGAAGGTTAGCTGTTTTGTCCTTCTATTAAAAAAAAAGTTATGTACTGTACACGTGTACTAGTAAAAAAAAAAAAAAGAAAAAAAAAAGTAAAAATACTTAAATTTCAGAAAGAGGGCACTGCGCAAACCCAGAGCCCAAAGATGTGAAGAAATCATAAAGATTAGAGCAGAAATTAATTCAATTGAGATGAAGAAAACAATTGAAAGAATTAAAAAAGCAAAAAGCT
>NW_004524637.1:6644094-6656152 GCF_000260255.1 Octodon degus
GACCATTAAAATAAAGTTATTATAAACATTTGTGTAAAAAAAAAAAAAAAGAAAGAAAGAGGGCACTGCGGATTAAATCTGAGGTGTCCAAATATCCCACTGTTGGGGGCCATCTCTCATCTTTAATTAGCACTTCTGAAGTCTGGGTCTGGTAGTAGCAGTCACATAATTAAAAATCTTAATTGACTGTCTTGGCGCATTAGGAAGTTGAGGGAACTGCAGAGATAAAGTAGCCAAGATAAAGAAGATAAAAAGAGCATGAGGCAAAATATAATTCAAAATCACCATTAAGACAAGCCACAGCCAACACTTCACTCAAGGTAATTTATAAATTTGTTGTGCCTATCCAGACAGTCAGTGGAATCACTTCCTCAGGGGCAGTGGGATGGTTGATACACTATGTCCGCTTAGGCCTAGGAGCTCAGCAAGGTAACCCTGTAGTTCTACATCCTGGGTGTAAAGGTCAAGCCCTCACAGCGCTAGGATGCTTTGCATTGTGTAAACTTAAAAGTTTAGCAGTCGGCCGGGGTCTGCACTGTGTAAATAACCTCAGCTTGTACCAGAGCAGGGCATGGCAACGTTGTCCGCGCTATACCCTCCTGGGGTGTGCAGCCTGCTTGCAGTCCAAGGGAGGAGAAGAGGTTCCTCTCTCCCTTTCACTCGTGCTTTTGCTGTCTTCAGCCACCTTACACTGCTGCCCTCTGCCATGTGCCACCGCACCTTGGGCCAATGATTATGGACTGAAACCCCCACAGACTGTGAGCCACGTAAACCTTTCCTCCCTTAATTTTGGATGCTGAGCATTCTGTCTCAGCTGTGACAGAAACGTAGCCAGGATAGGCAGGCCTCCACTAAGGAAGCTGCAGATTCACACCCATTACCACAACCTTGTTCCTAACCGGCCCGAATTCTGCCGAGTATCTGGCATCATGTTACTGATCTGTGACTTAAATGCTTCAACTGAACCTACTTAAGATGACTAACTTCCTATTGGGAACAAAGGCAAATGCTTACAAAAATACACATCTTAAGTGCATGCTCCTTACGGATACTGTGATAGCTGTGTCCAAATGTCCCCCAAAGCCCCACGTGGTCACAGGTGGGCTTTTCAGGGGGGCTGCATGTAGAGTGATGCTGGGATCAAGGATGTGACGCAGGGATTGATTCGCAGTGCGTGCAAAGCTAGGACTAGGCTGGCCCACTCTGGCGGTGAGTGCTCCCTGCCCTCGGCGTGGGTAGGGCACCAGGGACAGAAAGAAGGTCCCTGCTGGTCACTCGTCTCACCGCTGCTGTTGCTGCTTGTCCTCGGATGCCCCCGCCTGCTCTGCCATGTGCCGCCCTGATTTGGACGCAGCTGACCATGGACAGGACCTCCGCAAACTGTGAGCCATCATAAGCCCATCCTCCCGGAGCTGTGGGTGCCAGGCCTTTCATCTCAGCAATGAGAAAAGTAACTAAGTAGTTGCTGAAGCAGAAGCACATTGTTTCTGATCACCGGAAAGAACGAATTCTACCTTCCAGAACACAGTCCTGCTACTTCCTGGCATTCACTTAAGATGTTTTTTGTACTGTGTCTAATGCTTTTATTTGGTTGAGTACAAAACTACCAATAATATCTTCTTGTAATATGACTCATAACCTTTTAACAATTAAGAGAATTAGAAATCAGGAAAACTGCTGTTAGCATATATAATCCACAGAGCTGTTTCCTCTTCTAAATCACCAGGCCAAGGCTTCTCACAGCACAAAGCATTTCTGGCTCTTCTGGACTCAGCAGTATTCAGTACAGCCCCAGAACAAGGTAAGTCACATCTGGTCTTTGGGATCCATGAGCTTGCGGCTGGTAGCAGAAACCGTGTGAATGGATCAGACCCCAGGGAGAGCTGCAGCACAGGAGGGTTAGAGGATAAACGCATCCTGGTCAAGAGTCAACAAAATGGATCCAAAAGAAATATTTAACTGACCCAAGATCTCCAGCAACATAAGCAAAATTGCTTCCAAAGTATCATTTAGATTTAGGTTTTGATAGCTAAATCCCTAAATTTTAAAATTTCTAACTTTCTTCTACAAGTTGTTAGCTCCCGTCATACAGAAAGACATAAAGCACAGCAATGAATTAGAAATGTCCGTGACAGCAGTTTATACAATTCAGCTGAGGCACTGTGTACTCACCCAAAATACACTGAGTTCTGACTTCTGGTTCTCTCTCTCTCTCTCTCTCTCTCTCTCTCTCTCTCTCTCTCTCTCTCTCTCTCCCTCTCTCTCTTTAAACAGAAATCTCGTGGCTGTGCCATCAGCCTCTGCCGTTCCCAGGATGAAGGTTTTGCTGCCTTTCACTACTTATCAGGTACAGCAGACTAAATCCAAGGACTAAGACAGCCACCGGGGAAAGCAATTCAGGACAGGAAGGTTTGACAAAATATAATTTTCACAGACAAGTGTTAAGTCTCCCTCATGTATAGGGCAAGAATCTATTTCTCCTACTTAGGAATGGACAGAAAGGGACTGCGGCTCTAATCCCCTCTCCCTCCCAGTCTTCTCTCTCCTCAAAAGAAGCCTCCATTCACTTCCAGGCACCCAGATAGAAAACGCGTGCGTGTCACTCTCACAGAACACGTGATTTTCTTTGATCCACACAAAAGAAATCTGTAACTACAGCCTGCTGTCTTTCTTTTTCCCTTTCTTACTTGGTGTGCGTTTTGGAAGGAGAATAAACCCAGGAAGCGACAAGCTACATCCTCAGCTCTTTTTATTTCTTTATGTTTGAGACAGGGCTTCCGAACGTTTCGTATTTTGGAGACAGCCTGGACTGAAGCTTGAGGCCCGCCTGCTGCAGCTTCCTGAGTAGCTGGGATTACAGGCACTGGCCACCATGCCAGGCTTTGGGCTCTCTGTCCTAATCTACACATATTCACATGAAATCTACTCATGTAATCCTGAAAATGTAAATGAATACAAAAATGACCAGGAAAGAAGATAGGAGTTTTCTTTGGAGACAAATGAAGAATAAAGCATCAGCCCGACTGTCCTACGCCTACTGTCTCTAGCTCCGTTTCTGGTACTCAGCACAAAATGACATTTTATCAAGCACTGAACACCAACCTCTGATTCCAGCCAGTACAAGGAAATCATTCCAAAAGAAAAGGTTTGCACTTGAGCTACACTGATTTAGGGGTGGTTTTCGGTCCTTGCAGATTTGCCCTCCAGGACTCACAATCATTTACAAGGTGGGGAGTTTCTCTAGGAATGTGTGAGGCCTGATAGTGGCTTAACAGACACCAGCACGTAAAGAGACAGTCTAGACATCCCAGCAATTGTAGCACATGTCAAATGATGGAAAACCTTTCAACAACACCTGCAGTTACAATGCCTCAAAAATCTAAACTGGAAGAGGAGACAGGTGCAGGGGAGTGGAGGCGCTGGACCTTTCAGGGATGGAGAAGCTGAAGGTGGACAAGTCCACGACCATGGACAGGGGGATGTGCAGCACACCATAGCCACCTGCATCCCACAGAGCTGCTCTTGTGCTCGGAGCCCTTAGCAATGGTGGCCTGCAGGGCAGGATAGTGTGACAGTGACCACAGCCTCCTCATGTAGGCTGGGAAGGGCTGCATGGCTGAGCTCTGCCCTTGAAAATATTTGGTCTATTGAAGGGGACCACTGTGAAGTGGCTTTGAGCAGGACTTAACATTAGCCCACTGGCTTCCATGCTTATGTGTGAGTCTGTCCAAGGCCCAGACCCCTTGTCTGGAGACAGGCAGCAGCCTCATGGTAAGAAGACCTCTGCAAGTCGCTGGTCCTGGCTGAGGCCTGCAGTGGATGGCAAAGCCCTGAAGCCTTGAAGGACACAATCAGGCACAGCTGAGGGTGTCTGGCTCAACTCCAATTAACTAGAAAGGAGACCGAAGCTGCAGGCTTCACACTCCTACAAATGACTTAACCTAACGACAAGGCAACTCTCCTAAGGGGCATAATTTACTACTTGGGAAAAGAGTTCTCAAGGTCCTGCTAAGATTCCGATGTTTTCTTTAGTAACCTCCGTCCTTGTTGGAAAACCAAATAAATATAGAGCACCCAGAGACATTCTTGGTCTTAGCCCCCAGAGAATATTGAACTCTACTACAAGGTTTTGAAACTCCTGGAGCCTTAAAATCATACCATTTGATTCTTTTATTGAAGCCCTCACTGTACACTTTTGATGTTTTAATTCCCATTGCTATTTTCAGTAAAATTGAACATTTTTCATATTTGTTAGCCATTTGCATTTATTCTGTGGTATATTTCCTTTTCCTAATTTTTA
Source organism: Octodon degus (assembly GCF_000260255.1). Taxonomy (NCBI): domain Eukaryota; kingdom Metazoa; phylum Chordata; class Mammalia; order Rodentia; family Octodontidae; genus Octodon; species Octodon degus. Next base: position 6,648,395 of record NW_004524637.1, read on the forward strand.
CATCAGAGCAACCTTAGTTTCTTCCCTAATTGATCTATGTTAAAGCTGTCATAATTACCTTTTATAAACCACATTGAGCTTTTTTATTACAAACATAAATTCTAAAATGTAGAATTCTGACGTCAGCAAGACAGCAAAACAGGGAGACCCCAAACCCATCCTGCACACGGACACAATAAATGGATGAACAGTCACCCACCACAAGTGGCTTCAGGCAAGTTTCGGGGGCCAGGTCACAGGTTGTGACACCCAGGGGACCTCATGTCAGAAAAAATCCACTTTGAGAAGCAGCCCGAGCCCTGGAAGCAGGACCTTACTGCTGAGCTGGCTCTGGACCCAGAAGCAGCCCCACACTCTCTGGGCCTGGCTCCAGGCAGGGCTGGTCCTAGAGAAGGTTTGTTTGTCTAGGAAATCAGTAGTAGCCGTCCACACCCACACCTTTGGTATCACAACCACACATGTAGGTGGAGTAACTCCAGCCCTAGTTACCGCTGTCTTGGAGGAAGTGTCACTAGCAAACACAATCAATGGCATTTATTTAAAAAGGTTATATTGGGGCTGGGAAGATGGCTCAGTAGAATAAGCGCTTGCCTGGCAAGGGCAAGGGCCTGAGTTCAAACCCCGGTTCCACAAAAAAGAAAAAAAGGCTTTATTAACATCACATTCAATAGCTCAGCAGATTAAAGTGCCTGCAAGCAGGTGCAGCGGGCAGGGGTTCGGTCTCCGGGCCTGCCGTGCCACCTCCAACCCCCTCAACCCCGGGGCATGCTGAGATGGCAATTGGGACTGGACAGGTGGTGCATGCCTGTAATCCCAGTTCTTGGGAGGCTGTAAACTGGCAGAACACTACGAGTCCGATCTAGTAGTGAGACCCTGAACACCTTGTAGACTCTTCCCTAAAATACAAAACAAAAACGAACAAAAATCACATTCAATGCTGCGCAGCTGAAGTTGTCCTCTAGGATCCCGAATAAGGCATGGGTACATATTCTCCCATTTCCTAGGCAGCAGCAGAGCACAGGTACCCCAGGCCAAGAACTGGCCACGAGAAAGAAATCAAAAGCACTGAGCTTCTCGCACTCATGATTGTTCATTTTCATAATTACCATCACATCTGTTTCTGTCCTGAGATGGTGATTTTCAACCTGCTTTTCACTTGAGTCTATCAATCTCTGTATTATCTCCATTATTAGGAAAACATACTCTATAAATGACCAATAAATAAAAATCTACTCATGGCATAAACAACTCCGGTTAGCCATTGACTTTTAACTGTTCTTTCAACATATCTTAACAGCACTTGGAACAAAAAGAATATTGTTTATATACATGTGTTTCATGTCCCCCTTTCAAGAGATTTTGAGGGGCAATCTACAACAGCAAAAGTTGAGCACAAAAAACCTAAATGTTCCATTATAATTCAACATTTATAAGTGCCAGTATAGATTATGATTTTAGCATCAGCTTAACAAGGTTAAATTTATGAGACATGTATGTAGAAAATTTCTAGATTTTTCTATATGTACTGTTGCATAAACTTCTAATCTATGGAGGGGAGAAAGCCTATTTGTAGGTTCTCTAGTTAGACTTTGTCATTTGAGTCTTAGATCTTTTCACATATCTTTACAACTAATTTCTTCTCTATATTAGAAATTAGAAAATAATTCTACAGACATAAAGGAAGAGAAATACTTAAGCATCCAACAAATGTCATCTTGTGATTGTGTAAAATATTTTACATTTTTAACATAACGTTAAACTTATACCTTAAGGGAGCAAATAATTCAAGACACACATATAGAAAGAAATAAGACACATTAGAAAAAGACAAATTTTCTGAATAACCTCTGTGTGCTTGCTCTGGTACTGACTCATTTTAAAATATGTGTGTTATTGTAAAAAATTGGAAACACTTTACCACAAACTTCAATAATTTGGCAAATAAAAAGATTGATAATTTTAATTACTTATAATCTCAGTAAAGAATAAAACTTCTGTTCAATAAAAGCTGCTCAGTAAACTCAGAAAGTACAGCCCCATGGTCTAAAGATAACTTCAAAATTAACGTGTAGTGAAAGTAATGTGTGTTATAATGGAGTATGATCCAGCTATAAAAAAGAAAATTTTGAAGCTTTCGTAGATAAATGGATGCCACCAAAGATTATATTGGTGAGTGAAGTAAATTAGATCCACATGTGAAAACATTGTATTACCTCGCTAGTGTGAGAACCTGCAAGAGTAAATAAAATCTAAATGGTACGACAGACATTGTGAAAGGGGCAGGAATTGTTCAAGAGGAAGGAAACCTGGGATGAGGAAAAGGACAAATGAAAGACGGGGGGAATGTATTCAGGGAAATATGCAGAATAGTTCGGATAATTGTACTGTCAATTTCTGCTGGTCTTTTGAAAGGAGCAGTCAATGATTAATTTTTTTGTTGTTGTTTTTACTCGATTGTTTTTCCTCTTTTGAATTTCTTATAACTTCTTTGTTGTTGTTTTGTTTTCTCTTTAAATAAATCTTGCATTGTTTATAATTGGTAATACATTATATATTATATATAATCTGGTAATCTGAACAACTAATTTGAAGATAGCATCATGGAATATGACAACTATTGTTGAATTCCTATTGCTTTGTTTAGTGAAATCTTGTATCATTTCTAATGCTTTTTTTTTTTCCATCAGTATTTTGTATTCTTTTTTTCTGGAAAAAAAAAAAAGTAATATGTGAACTGATGTTAAGAGAAGGGCCTTTACCAGGTAAAATTCTGAAGATGCTGCCTCTGTGAATGGTGAATGCCTTCCAAAAGCCTTCCTACAAGCGTCCAATATGCAAATCTGTTCCTCGGCCACGTGAGGACATAGCAAGCATGCATGCCAGAGGACACAAGCAAGGTACCAACGTGGAAGCAGAGAAAATTGGTCCTCAGCAGCTAACGTGCTCACATCTTCATCTTGGACTTCCAGGTCCTGTCAGCTGCAGCAAGACAGCAAAACAGGCGCCAACCCGCCCCCAGCACAGAAACAATAAAAGAACAGCATCCACCACCACGAATGGCTTCACACGAGTTTCAGGGGTCGGGTCATAGGTCGTGACACCTACGGGGGCTCAGGTCAGAGGAAAGCTACTTTGAGAAGGAAGAGAACCCTCACCTGAGACCTGGCCCTGGACCCTGAAACAGCCCCATGCTCTCCGGGTCTGGCTCCAGACCTCGGCCTAGAGAAGGCTCTATGGCTCTGTTGTGTGAGCCTTTTGCTGCTTCTTAAAAAATTCAACATGGGCATTATTTTAAGAGATATTTTTTTCTTTTGTATGCAAGCTGAGGTAATATTCTCCTCTATAAGCACTACTTTACATGACTTTTAGTTCTGTAATTTTCAACTCTGCATTAATCTAAGATGTAGGCAATTCTTTTTGGCTACGATGTATGCTTATGCTATTTCTTTGATGCCCATTACCACCGCACTACTGTCCTTCTCTATTCTGTCTTATGCCCTTTGAAAACACAGATATACACAAAACAGGAAGCTGTGTGAGAGACAGACAGGCAGGCAGGCAGGCAGGCAGGCAGACAGACAGACAGCAATTTCTTTACTTAGCTTCTCAGCTCAGCTTTACTCAGCTACTTAGTTTCATTTGCATTAAAAAGAATTTTCTACTCTCTTCTAAACAAATGTCAAAGGGTCCCTGTTGTCAATAGGAAAAATTTATTGCCAGCTATTCCTCACACAGAGGACTTTATCCAGAATGTGTGCAGAACTCCAAAAATAAATTTATCACCCAAAATAAAAGACCCAGTAAAAGCAATGGGGAACTGAAGAGAGGGGACACTTCTGAAAAGACATACAAATGGCCAGTGAACACATGAGAAAACTCTCAAAATCTTTGGCCATTAGAGAAATGCAAGCTAACACAACACTGGGATTCTACTTACTTCAGAAGAATGGCTTCCATCAAGAAATCAAATAATAATAAATGCAGAGAAAAAGGAGCTCTTCTGCATTATCCTGGGAATGTAAACTCCATTACGGAAATTAGTGCGGAGAGTCCTCAAAAAACTGAGCTAGATATTTCATTTGATCCAGCTACTCCCCTTCAAGATATTGCCCCCAAAGGGTTAAAGACACGTTACAGTGACACAGACATGCCCAGGGTTATGGTGATACAACTCGTAACAGCTGAATTCTGGAGACAGCCTACATGTCTATAAACAGATGCATGAATAAAGAAACATGGTATTTACACATAATGCAGTATTACTCTGCCATAAAGAAGGATAAACCTGAATCATTTGTGGAAAAATGGATGCACCTGAGAGCCTTCATATTGAGTGTAATAAGTTGGATTCACAGGCTTAAACATCGCATGCTTTCTCTCATACGAGAAATCCAAAATACAAATGGAGCACAAAATAAAAGGCAGTAAGAACTAGAGGATGATCCTTCTGCAAAAGAGAAGAGGTCTGAGAGATGCAGGGGTGGGGAGGCAAGGGGCTGGGCATGAGAAACAATGAAGGTATCTTACGTCCATCCACGCGCCAAGTCACCGTGAGAATGCAATCATTATAGCCTACAAACAGGGACTGATAAAGACAAAATGTTGTTTTAGATTCTCCGTTGTCATTTTAATATTCTCTTTGGTGCTAGGTCTCAAGTGCATGCTACTCAATGGTAAGGTTTACTGAGCACTTCCTGGTTTGAAAACTCAAAGTTTTACTGGCAGGTAGCTTATTCTCTTTTATATGGAAAACAAACAAAGCATCCAGTCAAGATGTTCAGGAGAAGGCAAGGAAAGCGATACTGGGCTTTTTGTTTCTATCCTATTTTCCTAACAGTGAGTTAAAGTATCAGCACGTACTACTTTGGGGGGCAGCTGCTCTGAGTCCTGCTGTCTGGGTGCTTTAATCATTCAGGGGACTTGGAATGCTTGTGGGATGAACATTGCTAGGCCCCACCCTCAGAGCAAGTGACAGAGGAAAAGCATCAAGGCCTTGAGGCACCTCAGACACGCCCGGGGAACCTAGACGCAGCACCGTCTCAGAGACATGATGAGAAACTTCAGCAACATGGTTTTAGAAACAGAGGAGTGTTTCTAATCTTAAGCAGACAGACAAAGGACTGATAGTTCTGCTCCATGAAATCCTCAAAGCCTCTCTCCTTTGACACTTGCACATGGCCTCAGACCCAGGGACTCACGACTTGCCAAGAGATTCGGTTTCCTGAAGAACCTTCTAGGAAGTCACGGCTTCGGAGCTCCGTTTGCAGAGAGAAGCAGAGCAGGGATTCAGCCACTCCAGCGGCTCTTGCTGCGCTTCACTCCAACCTCTGGCCTCCTGGGGGTGCTCACAGTGGCTGTGGCAGCACTTTCAGAGCACAAAAGGACAAGTGCGAAGTGCTTCCACACGCTTGGCTCCCCTGGCACCACTGAGCTGGAGCCCAGGGCTCAAGGGCAGCCGCCCAGGCTGGTTTCACAGAAGCATCAGCTTCAGCCATTCAGACCACAGACTGAGAAGGGTCTGCGGCACCACAGCGGATCCAGAGCAAGTGAACACACCCTGGCATCTGGACCAGGCGCTCCTCTTTTAATTAATTGAAAGTAGAAACCAAGTGACAAATGGAGACCAAACTTGCAGCCTGTGCATGAAGTCAGGCTCATTCCCTCACAGAAGCCCAAAGTCCTTGGGGTAGCAAGAGGAGTGCAGTGGTTGACACCTTCTGTCAGCTTGAGAAGTCTAGAAGCTTCACTAAGTACCTGTGCAGTTCTGTATCCTGGGTGTAGAGGACCTGCCCTTACCTCTGGGGTGTTGTTAGTTATGTCAACCTGAGAAGTTCAGAAGGTTAACTAAGGGACTCAATCGGGGGCCAGGGTCCTCACTTCGTAAACATCCTGAACCTGTGCAGGAGGAGGGCTTGGAGTTGGTGTGAGTGCTGCGCCCACCCTAGCGGGGAGCCTGCATGTAATATAAAACAGGAAAGGAGGCTCACTTTGCCCCCTTCGCTCTTGCCACTCTTGCGGTTTTCCGCTGCCCTGAACTGTTGTCCCTGAACCCCTGCCTTGGCTCCCGCTGCTGCGTATGGACTGACTCCTGTCCAAATTGCGAGCTAAATAAACCTTTCCTCCCTTAATTTTGGCTGCCTGGTATTTTTCCAGCAATGAGAGAACAGTCATCAACATAGGAAGAAATGGACACCTTCCTCTCATTCCTATTGTTTCAGGCACTCCAAGGCTCCCTAATGACCAGTGAAGTAAGATCATTTCCTGTCATCTCTAATGTCATTAAGACTTCTCAACGTGTTGGTTAAAAGCATTTGAAAAACAAAAGCCATCAATGCTTTGAAACTACTAGAGTGTAAAGATAAATTGAAGTAGAAAACACTCCCCAAAAGAATCTTCCCATCTACTCACCGCCTAGCCATCTTGCTTGCAAAGTTGCATGCTTCACGAGTCTCTACATCATTAAAACCACTCCTCCTGCAACTTCTACAGCAAAGTGTGTCTTGGGCTCTAGCTCTCTTCCTGTAACCTGACATGGCCAGCAGCTTCATTGACCATCACCACAGCAGAATCCAGTGCCACCACCTGGCGTCTGTCTCAGGGCAGTGGCAGCCCTGTGCCTGCCCAGCCCTCTGCTCCTTGCAGCACAGCGCTGACTTCCAACATTGGTTGCAAAGTGTCTGGTGCAGGCGTGATCCTCTCAGTCCTACAGAGCTCTCAGTCTCCCCTCAGGCCATGAGGCTTGGCAGCTCCGTAGGCACAGGCCGCCACGGGAATTTGAGCTATAATTAACTAACGGTGCTGGCTGCAAGAATCGGCTTCCCACCACGATTTCTAGGCCTTTCGGCAAGAAGCCTGGCAAATTTAAAGTTCCCAATGCCTATCTGCAGGGTCACCCAAGGTCTCTAACAGGAGAAAATATGGTCCAAGATGTTTTCCTTTGAAAGGAATTGTTCTAGTCACTGTCTCCTTGCTAAGATGCAATCCTTGACTCTTACAATGAGGCCTTAATTCGGTTCACAGTTTGTAGAGGCTGCAGTCTGTGGTCAGCTGGCTCCAAGGCAAAGCAGCACAGAGAGGGTCATGGCAGAAGAGAAACAGCTCCTGGTGTGTGGCAGAGCAGAGAGAAGATGAGCTGTGGGAGAGGAAGGTCACACACCCAGTGACTCACCCTCCAATTACATTTTGGTGAGACCTATGAGTGTCACACCTTGAGGACCACTGGACAGGGGAGAACCCACAACACTTGCTGAGGGTCTGCTACGCTTCAGCTACTGTGGAGGGTTCTGGATTTAGGATGCTGAAAGGAAAATGTACAGCCCCTGTCTGCATGCGAAAACCAAGCCCCGAACAATAAAGGCGTGGCTATGAAACAGCGGGAAGTACGCACCTTGGCAATGTAAGAGTGCAGTGTCAGGGCCAGCGGTATAGCGCAGCAGACGAAGCGCTTGCTCAGATAAGCACAGAGGCCAAGGTTCGATCCCTGGCACTGCATGGCACGCTGGCCCGCCCCCAGGCGCGCTGAGCTGGTGATGGAGTCCGGGCGTGGTGGCGCTCACCTGTAATCCCAGCACTAGAGAAGCAGAAAACAGGAGGTTTTCTATGAGTCCAAGCTGCGTGGTGAGATCCTGCACACACAGGGTGCACTGTCAGTAAATGAGGAGCCTAACCTGCTCTAGGGCAGTGGCAAAGGACAGCCGCTCTGTGCAGGGGCAGGTGGCTTAAGACCTGCTGAGTAATGAACGTAGAAAACGTGGAAAG
>NW_004524637.1:6656457-6664272 GCF_000260255.1 Octodon degus
AGCGGGGACTCAGGTGGCAGGACAAGGGCCAGGTCACTTAGGACTTCCGAGGCCTGGGGCTACATGGGAGGAAAGTCATGAGCACAAACAGAATGTGAAGGAGAAGCTGGGCGCACTTTCAAAGTCCATGTGTCTGCCCTGGAGGAGGGTGGACTAGCGCAGAGGAAACAAGTCCTGAAGGCCAGGAGACGGTCAGACAAACCGAGGCACCCAAACTGGACTGGGGAGGGGAGAGGAAGCGGGAGCAGAGGCAGGGACAGAGAGTTGGGGAAAATGTAATTAAAAACAAAATCTCTGCTCCACCTAAAAACAAAATCAAAAACAAATACAAAGAAACAAATACCTTCTCCATAACCATAGGCCAGAGAGCAAGCAATTTCGCTGCTGAGTAAGTATCCAACAGGTACTCTGCTGATGCGGAAAGGACTCTGGCTCTTTTGCACAACACAGACCACGACAGACATGTGCTCAGGAAGAAGGATAATGTCTTCAACTGAGTGTACAGGGCCACACTCCGCCTCTTGCTATGGTGGCTTCTCCTGGGTCCCCTCTGTCATTAGAGCAGCCATCTGTGCTCCCCAGTTGGCTTTCTCCTACTAGAAACGCATTTCCATGTCCCCGTGGGAGGTGGAGCTGTGGCCTAAAGTGGACGCTGCTCCAGCAGGCACCTGGCCTCGCAGACGTGCGCAGTGGGGCTGCTGCCGTCCGGTATGTCCGTTTCAGAGAGACAGTCCCTGGGTTTCATAGACTGGGACTTAGTGCTGCTAAAAGATCATCCAGTGTTTAAAAGCTTTACACACATCTGCTAGAGATTATTGGGAATGGAAGAACCTGTAATTACAAGTTCTCAACACAAATGAGAAAGAGGAGGAAGAGGGAGTGGTCTCTTCCCCCTGTATTTCAACAGAGAAAATCGAACTTCTTGTTTTTAATCTGTACTTGTCCTTGGAGTAGGAAGAGTCATGCTCAATGTACATGTGGCTAGAAGTGAGGATTAAAGGAGAACAGACTCAAATCATCACAGAGTTAGAGTAATGACATCACTTATACTGAAAAGAAAATTTCTCGCCTCTAAAAGGCATGGAAGGCACGTCTGTGTGTTGAAAGTATGTGCAATAAAATCGATTTAAATATATGTGGCACCCCCTGGGGAATTAATTTTGCCAAGTTGCTCCTCATAGCATTCAATACCAATTTTTAAAAAGAAAGGGAAGAAAATGAATGCCCAGCTTAGCAATTCTGTGGGCAGCCTGCCACCCAGCAGAGCAGCCATGCATTTGGGACATCTGGGCCTCCTGTGGCCGCTGTCTCCCAGGAAAGCCTTGCCTGCCGAAACGCACCAGCAAGTCCCCTCCTCCTCCGCAGCCTGCCTTGAAGTGCGGATGAGGCAGCCTCTCTGCTGCCACCAGCACTCAGGAGGCCCTGGAAGGATGGGGGAGCCCCAAGCTTTTCCCATTTTTTCCAGAGTCACATTGTCCCTCTCAAGGGAGCACCAGGACCTGGGGTCTTCCTAAGAGTCCCTGTTAGCCCAGCCCCCAAGCTCGAGGGGTCTGACAGCCCAGTCCTCCTTGCTCCCGCCCCGGGGTGGGAGATGCTCACCGGGGAGCTTTGCTGCCCGCGTTCGCTCGGGGTCCTCTACCTTCCCAGCGCACCACACTTCTCCTCATCAAATTGTCTCGGCAGGATGGTGTTTCCCTGAACATGACTGGAGCCTTTTGCCCACCCAGGAAGTGACTGAGTACCCACAAACTCTGACTTTTCAAGTTTAGCTGTGATGGGCTCATCTGGGAAAGAAAAAAAGAGAAAAAGCGCTGAAGCGCTCCAACAAAATGTATCTTAAAATAGGTGCAACTTCTAAATGGTAACATGAGTTTGTGTCTATTTTTGCCTAATTATTATTTCTCTAAACTTAAAGGGTGGAATCCAACGAAAATCAGCAACTCCCTCCCCTCCGAGCCACCAGCCTGTAGCAGGTGCACCAGGGCGATCCCCAGCCAGCCCTTCCGAGCAAAGCCGGAGCCTAAGCCCAGCCAGGGGCACCACCACGGTCACGTGCCTGCGCAGCGGGGGCTTCGGCGCTGCCCTAGAACCTTCTGCCCAGGTGAGGCCCCAAAGCAGACACGCTGGACTCAACAAGAGACTGGCCATTTGTGTCATCTCAAGCCACCACAAGGGACTGTCCAGGCCCTTGCCATATAGGGAAAAACAGAAAGAGAAGGCAGCTAACGCTCTAGTTCCCTTCTTTGTACAGATAGATGCTCTCTCACCGCACGTTAGAGGCATCATTTCACTCAATCCTTTGGGTGAGGCACAACAGTTCAGGGTACGCTGCCAGTAGACCAGAGATAAAGTCAGCCTCAGCCTTCACGACATGACTTACCTTTCCTACCGCCAAGACAAAATACGCAGCACTCAAAGGTTTATTTAACTCATGGTTTGCAAAGGCTTCAGGTCAAGGTTGGCCGACTCCAAGGCGGGGTGGCACAGCAGAGGGGCGTCGCAGTGCAGAAAGCTCAGGGCAGGCAGAAGAGAGTCAAAGCATTAGCAACCAACCACAGGTAACTGGCAGCAAGCCTCCCTGCCTCTTCTACTGTATGCAGACTACCCACCCTTAGGCAGACAGCACTCGCACCCCTAATCCTAGCTCTGCACCACAAATCTACTGCACACTCTGAATCCAGCCACCTGTGACTGCAGGAGGGTTGGGGCGCGGGGACACCGAGACACAAGCCCTAACACAGAGTAACTACAACAAAACTAGTGTTTGTGGTTAGTAGCTGCTTGGCATGTCCCACACATCAAACACATTGGCTCATTTCTGTCCCTTTCCATGGTACAGTCAGAAGGAACCTGTGCCACAGACGAGGACAGTGAGGCTCTGAAGGCTTGAAGAGCACACGGTGAGGACCTTCCCGAAGCCCTTTACACCCACAGCCTCCCCAGACAGACTTCCTCCTCTCTAGGGATTTGGGCAGGCCCTTCTCTCCAGTACCCCTGGGATCACACTCTGTGTTTTCTAGCCTTCTTAGAAGGCAGTCCTTTGCGGACAGAAACCACATCCTGTCTCTCTGTGGTCTCAACTAGGCTTTAGGCAACACCTGGCTCATGGCAGGCACTCAATAAATATTTAATGAATGAATCAATTATGCATTTTAAATGTTGCCTCCACCATGGCTGAGCTCAGCGTTTTAAGCAGTTTCTTACTCACGCTCTTCAACTATGGCTAATGCAAACTTCAAGAGACTAATTGAGAAATATACAGGGTAAAGCTGCTCTTTCCAAGAAAGAGAGAGGCACTGCCTGAAACTGAAGGCTTAAAAACTGTGTTTAAATCTTGTCTGGCCTGTTTTATCCAACAGAATCTGTACCTTTAACTTTTTTCCATGGCAGTGAAACAAGAGGGTGCCATGACAGCTGTTTAAAATTAAAAGAATGTGGGACCCCTCCGAGGTGACTGACCTCTAAGCAGGGCGAGGCAGGGCGTGGCGGAGGCCCAGGGAGTAGGGCTTGGAATCTGGAGACTGCAGCCTTCTCTGAACTCTGACTCTTCCTCCTGTAGCTATGCAAGCTTGGGAAAGTGGCTCAGCTCTTCTGTGCTCAGTTCTTCAACTCTCCAACAGCAGAGTGACAGTAACAGATCTTATCAGAAGCTCATTGAGCAAGTGAATTAACATGCATAGAGCAATTAACGGGCCATCGAGATAACGCAGCAGACTAGGCACCTCAGCAAGTGCAGAGGCTGGGATTTGATCCCTGGCACCATGTGCCTTGTCAGCCCCGCCCCTGGGCATGCTGAACCAGCACCAAGGCCGGGCACGGCGGCGCACACTTGCAATCCCAACCCTGCGGAAGCTGAAAACAGGAGGGTCACTAGGAACCCAAGCTGTGCAGTGAGACCCTGTACAAATACTTTAAACAAGCAATTAATGCCTAGCATCTAGTGTTTGTTATTATTTCTATCCAAAGAGGTAACAAAATGGCTCATTAGCATCTAACATAAATATTATGGATGTACTTTGCAGTTGTGCAAAGAGTTGCATTTTGGAATTTAACTGGTGTTTAAGGAATCCAAGTCTTAGGAACTGAGTGCTTCTTATGCTTTCTAGGCCTGTATTTTTCAGCTGCAAAAATGCAGATAATTACACTTACCTTAAAGCATAATTGTGAAGATTAGAAATAAAGTACTGCGCAACGACAACAGGCCCAGCATTTGGAAGGTTCCGAGTATGCAGTAACAGCTATTATTAGAAAAGACCAATGTCTCAGCTGAGAAAAGTATGTGAGCCCTTTGGGCAGAGACACGGTGCTCGTGGCCCAGTGGCCCGGCCCAGTGGACGCCCCAGCCAAGCTGACCCTATGACCCTCAAACCATCATCTTGTAGCAGCAGCATGAGGCACCAAGCCAAGCCAACGAGGACCCAGCAGAGCGGGTCGGCAAGGATGTGGGGGAGACCAGGCACATGTGGACAGTGGAGAAAGGAGTGGAGAAGGAAGGCTGGCTGGAGGCGGCCAACATTCCAGGCAGGTTAGACACACAGTTCTGGTGGAGAGTCCTACATGTAACAGCTTGCAGGACACCATGACCTTGGGCAGACCAGGTTCCAGTCAGAAGAGACTCAGCCAGCCACAAGAGGTGTGGGGCTCAGTGGGAGATACAGTGCAGGCAGCAGAAGCAGAGCAGCCCCACTTTTCACACGTATCCCTAGGCACTGACAGCACCCCAGAGCTGCGCTCTTACGCCACCCACAGACTCGCCGGCTCTCTGCACCCTGAGTTAGTAAGATGTGCCAGGAATCCACGTTCCTGCTCCAGCTCATACAGAGCAGTCTGCCGGGTAGTGGCTTCAGCCTCACCCCAGCCCTAAGACACTGCATGCCACGGTGCAACCCCGACCCAGGTTGCTCAGAAGATCGTCAGAGGAAAAGGTCTAGAACAAATGCAGCACCCCCACCTCTCAGACTCCTTCTTTCCAAGCAACCCGGTAGCTGCCTGCCACACAAGGTGACAAAATTCCAACAGAGACAGGGCACTACCTCCCAAGACACCTGTGTTTAAAAGAAAGATGACTATTGGAGATTTTCCCACATGGCAGTCAAGGCTACAGGCCTGATGCATAACCCACAGTCTAAAGCAGAAGCCAGGGCTGCACAGAATTTACTTACCAAACACCAAGATAAAGTACCAAGAAGTTCAGAGTGGCCAATACAAGCCAGGGCACACCAAGCACGGGCAGCCCCATTCTGGCCTCCATCTGGTGGGGAGCTGCAGAAACTGTACTGCAGACAGATCGTGAAGAGTGAGAAAGAAGAACCAAGATCCTGTCGCCAGTGCGTTCAAGAGACTTAGCAGGGAGGGGCAGGTAGAGAGAGCAGGAGCTGGAAGTAAGAGAGAGGGGATTTTTAAATCTTGTTTTGTTGATGTTGATTGCATATGGGAAAGTGGAAGAAAATGTCAGAGCGTTGGTGTGACAAAGGCCCCTCAAGGAGTGAACTGGAAAGAGTCTAATCTGATAACAAGAGAAGGAAAGGGCAGTGGGAGCCCTGAGGCCAGGAAGCAGACCAACACAGGGGTCATCAGGGTCATCAGAAGCAAGGTGACTTCAGATGGAACAGGACTGGTCTGCCTCTGATGGGGACACTTGCCTGCTGCCACAATGGTGGACTGGGAGAGCCTGAAAGTGTGTTAATAGAACCCCTTGTGGAGAAGGGGACCAAAGTGCCACAGAAATGTGTTTGATTTAATCTGTCAATTAAGAAGCACTACGATGGTGGCAGTAGGTTTTATTTCTGTTGATTTGGCCTTTCAGTGTTCCGTTCATAGAAATAGTTTTGGTCTCCAGCCAATAATTTTCCCTGAAGCTATGGGCTCAGCCTGCCAAGGTAGATTGCTTGGAGAAGACTCGCTCACTGCCCTAACCTGAAATTGCACACCGCTCACTGCTGGCCCAGAGGAGGCAAATTATAGTGTGTATTGAGTACACAAGGAAACAAATGTCAACTTTTAAATAACCACAGTTTCTTGTAAAGGTTGCTATTTGTCTTAATGGAATGACTGGGCTGCTAATAGAGTAGGCCAATCCCCAAATTCCTCTGCCTGCTCCAGTAAAGACCAAACTCCGACAGTGACTGCACAGTCCTGACCCTCCCCAGGCAATGCAAAGGCAGGGACATTTTACTAAGGCTACCACTGCTGGAGACCCACGGAGAATATTGCACTGTGTACAGTATGGTGTAATAGCTTCTCTTAGCCTGCCTGCCACTCTCTCTCTTTCTCTCTCCCTCTCCCTCTTTATCTTTCTGTTTTGTCATGCTCAATCTTCTCCTTTCTCTCTCTGATGCCATGAAGATTCAATGAATTCTAACAAAATGAATCTAACGAGACGCTTATCAGTGTCTGGAGCACCCCCTCACTTCCCCACCTGCAATTCTTAAATTTTTAATAAGAAGGGTAACTACTTGTATGAGCAGGTATGTATTTTCTCAGATACATTATTTTCTCAGATACATGCTTTTCCTTCTACTCATTTTGTAAAACAGTAGAGGAGTAGTTGTAAACACCAATCTCTTGTATTTGGCAATGTTACTGCCTCCTCTTGGATGGACAGCCTTTTTCTTCAAAATGTATGCTGCATTAATATGTCAAAGACTTAGATATTTTCAAAAATTATTTCAAAATAGTCAACCCTCAAAATCTTTGAGAAAGTCAAATTGCTCTTCATTTCTATTACCCAGGACTATTCTTTTAAACATACAATTAGAATCCACTCAGAATCTTTCTGTATTTACTATAATTTAATTAGCTTTGGTAGACAAAATAAATTTTAAAAATAGTTGACACTAGATTTTCATCCCTAAATTCTTTTCACATACACATACATATACATGTGTGTATATGTTCTATATGTACTGCATATTGATATTTGTTTCTCAAGTAATCATTAGTTTTGAATAATTGGGCAGATGGAAATATGAGCCAATATAAAAATCAACTTTTTTTTGCCCTGGGGATGAGGCAGGGCTGGTGTGGCATGTGGTGCCCGGGATCAAACCGAGTTCCCTGCACTTGCCCAAGCCTGCCTAGGCAGGCACTTTAGTCCACTGAGCTATCTCACCAGCCCTCAACTTTTTTTAATGTATGTAGTACCGGGTCACACTGTGCAGCTCAGACCCACAGAGACCCTTCTGTTTTCAGGCTGCCCAATGCTGGGATTATAGACATGCTCCACCATGCCTGGTCTTGGTACCAACTCAGCATGCCCTAGGGGCTGGGCCGGCACAGCATGTGGTGCCAGGGATGGAACCCCAGTATCTGTGCTTGCCTAAGCAGATGCTTTATCTGCTGAGTATCTTGCAGGCTCTAAAAACCAATACTCTTAAAGCACTAAGAATAACACACAGTGGAGTCTGCATATGCATTTATACTTCTGTCTGCTGCATATACACAAAAGCATGTACCTGGAAATGCCTGCAGAATTACTTGTATGTGTGTGTGTATACAACTCTATGTGTGTACCTGTACCTCTGTGCTCCCATTGTGATGTATATGTGCGTAACATATAAACACATGCATTTACACGTATACATAAACATATACTGTAACCATGTAATAGAGGAATCGTTGGATCTCTAATGGCAATGTTCATTATTGTCAGAAAGTGAATCTATAATAATTAATAAGTCGGAGTGTGCGGAGAGTTTCCTGCTACTCTGCGCCAGCGGGACCAGTCCCAGCCCAGGCACAGCGTGGGCCTGACCCTGTCCCAGCCCCTCGGGCCGCCCCCCACCACTCCGCAGTGCCTCCCCCACCCCGCCCGCC
>NW_004524637.1:6671393-6683187 GCF_000260255.1 Octodon degus
TTGTAAATAGGATCACAAGTCTGCATCTTGTACAGCAATTAACCACTAAGAAGAATATATGCAGTGTATTATTTGTTGAAACTGTCCTTCCGATTTGATTTGAAACTGTCTCATTGCTATCTGTTTGTCAATAAAACTTTGAAAAAAATAATTAATAAGTCTATAAAATCAAATACATTTGACAAGAACATTGAATTAAATTCTACTTTCATAATGGCTTCTTTTTAATGCCCCAGATATAACAATGTTGGAAGAAATATACAGGCATTTAAAAATCTTGGAATGAATATAAAAATTGAACTGATTTGGAAAATCTCATATAAAGCCTAAATTCTCAGCACATACCTTATATATGAGAACAGAACAGAATTTGTCCATGAGTAAAATTTTTCTGTGTGTACATAATTGTTTCCCAAAACCCAATGTTCTAGCCATTCAGTCTCTGAATCCAGAAACAGATGTGAATGCAAACACAGCTACAAAAGAAGGGGTACACCTTGAAGAGATCAGCCCTTTTTCCTACAATGTGACCAGCACAGAAGGCAAACGCATACAGCAAAATCTTCAGCTGACCCCAGACAGAGGAAGCGAACTGGGGAGGCGAGGTGCTCCAACATTGTCCATAAATCAAAGCCAGAAAGCTTAAGACTTTTCCCTATTATTATTTCCCTGGTTCAGCTCTACTGAAACTTAAGGAAACCTAGAATTCTACAGGCACCTTACTTTCCTCGCAAACCTGGGTCACTGACAAGAGGTGAACCCAGTCAATGTCAATGATCTACCAGGTTGAATCTTAGTTAAAAGGGAAATCAGCCACTAGAACTGTGCTCATGGCTAAGCTATACAGCCAAGTAATTACTGTGCTTCCAATAGCTTTGAAAAGTCCTATTATCCTGATTATAATTGGTAGTAAGTGAAAATATGTTTACGGTTTGCAAGTATGTTAAGAGACTCAAAGGTCGTATTTTCATAGCGTAATATCAAATTATCCATTCACTAATCAGCATTTAAGAGGCGATTTGCATTTGCTTGCTCCTAGCACATAAAAGCTATTCTTTAGTTACTGTACATATAACAAGAAAAAACTTCCCATACAACTAAGTTACTGTATGCATAGCCGTTTTTATATTTCCTTTGAACTTTTGGTTCCTATATAGACTGAAATAAGTGATTGTACTGATTGATGTGGGAGGTGACAGCCTATTAGAAAATAGCTAAATAGATAAATTTAAAAATATACCAGAAAACAAACAAACAAACAAAACAACTCTGCAATTAACACACAGTGATGAACATGCTAGGTGATCCTTTAAATGTGTGGGAATTTGGCCTAGCCTTTAGAGGAATAAACATGTATGAATAAGCATATGTTAGGATAACATTGCCAGAGACAACTGTGGTTCATACTAATGAACTTAAAAACAGAATACCAGGATAGGCTCAACATAACTAACATGAATTGAATGTCTGCCAAGTGCCCCCTAAAGGTAGGGTAGTGTACAGCAATTACAGCTGTAGCTCCACGTGGACTGTGCCAGCAACATCTCATGACTTGGCAGTCGCTTGCTGGCTAGCTGCATACATTTTGGAACTTCGCTTAGTACCTTAATAAAGTCAGGCAGTTAGATCCACATTTATGAATTGGTATGTTCCTTTGATTTTTGTTTCTTAATTTTTACTCTGTCTTGTTTTGTTTGGAAAACCATAGAATTCTTAGTGTGGATGAAAAATAAGGCATGTTTTCATATTTCCTACAGCAGTTAACACAACCTGTTCATCAGAAAAGCACTACTATTTAACTGTGAGCTTTAGAATAGTGATAAGTAGGGCCGGCCAGATAGCTCAGCACATTAAAGCTCCTGCTTAGGCAGATGCAGGGGCCAGGGGTTTGATCCCTGGCCTGCCATGCTGGCCCTAGGGCACTCTGAGACTGTGATTGAGACTGGGCATGGTGGCGCACCCCTGTAATCCCAGCACTTGGGAGGCTGAAAAACAGGAAGGATCCCTACCAGTCTGATCTGTGTAGTGAGACCCTATACTAAAAATATTTTTTAAAAAAAGTATAGTAAAAAGTAGATTGTCATGCATCTGTGATGTTGCTCTTTCTTCTAATTAATGTATCAAATGCCTGTGAACTCTGTCTGTCTCTCTGTCTCTCTTGTTCACTTTCTCTCGCCCTCGTTCTCCATCCAGTTGTCCCCCTAAAGCCTCATGCAGTCATGGGGCGGACTCCTAGAGTTTGTGATTGGCTCATGACGCACTGAGATTATGGGTGTGAGTGCTGCTGGCCAGATAGCCTGAGTGCAACTTAAGGGGGACAGACTTGCTCTCTGTTGCCACTGTTGCCACTACTCCACCCATTTGCTTTTGCTGTTTTGTGTAGAACTGCTGCCCTCTACCATGTGCCAGTCTGACTTGGAGCCAGTTTTGTATGGACTGAACCCTCCACAAACTGAGAGCTAAGTAAACCTTTCCTTCCTTTATTTTGAGTATTGGGTATTTTGTCCCAGCAGTGAGAGAAGAGTAACTGAGACAACAATTTTAACCAAAAATTTATGATCATGATCTTCATGATCATGATTTTTCATTCGTCCTCTTTATAATTTATCTTTACCATATGGAATACAGTATCTACCAAAAGCACCTTTTTTCTGTTTTGTCCTCAAATTATTAAAAAAACTGTTATTTTCATCCAGAATTAACACAAACTGAGTGCTTTCTAACCAAACCAAAGATGACATTCTGATCTCCTATGACTGCGCACAGCCCATCTCATTGCCAAAACATTGCTGTGAGCAGGAGACATGACCTGGTCTAAAAGACAGACAGGACCTGAAAGAGCTAGATTCCAATTCTGTAGGAGATTCAGCTGTTTGCTTTTCAGACACAAATCTAATGTGGAACGTGTGTGTGTGTGTGTGTGTGTGTGTGTGTGTGTGTCTTCTTGAGGCAGGGTCTCACTATGCAGCTCAGGCTGGCCTGGAGCTCACTTTGTAGCCCAGGCTCATCTCAGACTCACAAAGATCCTCCTGCCTCAGCCTCTGGAGTGCTGAGATCACAGGGGGGTGCTACCACACCTCACCCAATATGGAACGTTTTGCCTGTAAAGGGAAATCATCTATTTTCATAAAAGTTATGTCTAGTTTACACTAAACTATGTTACACTAAATCAAAATTATTCACACATTGACCACATCTTAGGGAGAAAGTTCTCCCACTCTTTTCTGTACAATGAACATGGCCTTTTAAAAAGGATTTATTTTTTAAGTTTTTATTTTAAAGAGTAAAAATGAAAAGAAAAACAAATAACAAAAACAAAGCCAAAACAAAGAAGCATATAACAATACGAATGATACAGAATGAAGAGTTATCATTTAAAAAGGATTTCAAATTAGAAAAATAAGCAAAATAAAAATTGAAACTAGGGTTCTGATTAAAATCAGTGCACATTAGCCATAGCTTGACTCCACAACCTATGCTTCCAAATGCTATTTCCCATAAAATTTGACCTCTTTTAAAATCAGTCTTCCCAGTACTGAGGAGGCTGAGGTAGGAGGATCACCATGCGTTTGGTCTTCACAAGTGAATTCAAGGCCAGCCTGCACTACAAAGAAAGACCATGAATTAATTTAATTAATTAATTAAATGAGTCATGGCAGCACACCTTGCCCATAGCTTATGTTCAGTAAATACACATTAAGTGAACCGATGAATTGACGAGGGAGCCCTCCATGCAGCAACGCCCAGACCTACATCCTAAACTAGCAATCCAAGAATAAGTAGGGAATCAACAGCTCAGGCTCAGGACTGTTCATTCAATGCTCTCCTTTATGATCATTAAAATACACAAACTTTGGAGCTGGGGAGATGGCTCAGTGGAATAAGTGCTTCCCCGGCAAGCACAAGGGCCTGAGTTCAATCCCCGGTTCCGCCAAAAAAAAAAAAAAAAAAAAAAAAAAAAAAAAAACCACAAATATTGCTTAGGCAGGTGCAGGGACTGGAGATTTGATCCCCGTGCCTGCTGTGCCAGCCCCACCCCCAGGATGCACTGAGACAGCAATTGAGACTGGGCCTGGTGGGACACACCTGTCATCCCAGGGCTTGGGAGGCTGAAAAGAGGAGGATCACTACAATTCCGATCTACATAGTGAGTCCCTGTAGACCTTGTACTAAATACATTTTAAAAACTGCACAAACATGAAAATCACTAGGTCTCAGACACAGCTGATTATCAAACTCACCCTATCAGCTTTTTGAAGTAATGTGTAAAAAATCATGAGATTCTGGCTCCTGATATGTCCTGTGGGGCTTTGGAATCCATGCGGCCGGGTGTAATGGCCATGGTGACTGTAGGGTCACTGAGCAAAGCTCTGAGCAGCAGCAGCAGCTCTTCTTCACAGAGGCAGCTCCAAATAATTTGGGAGTCTTTTCATTCAAATAAAAATTGAACATCAAGGACAGGATGGACATTATAGTCCACATAATTCTCCTAAATGGCCCTGACTTTCCCCAGTTTCCTCTCTGAAACTGAGTGATGATCACTTAAGAGCAGTCTTGGCCCAACTACAATAGATTCATGATTTCCCAACTCACCATCCTGAACTATTGACTCAAGCATCAGATGCTGGCCACAGTTTAACCAAAAACGCACTAGAGAGATGGCAGCTCTGAGTGCCAATGGCCCAACTTTGTCATAAAAGTCCATTCACCATACTCAGAGAAGAATACCGACTCACAGCTGCACCGTTGACAGTAAGGACAAAGCGAACCCCCATCCATCCCGAGGCAATAAACCAAGCAGCGACACCAATAACTGTTGCTTTATTTAGGATTCTATTAAGTTGCGTTTAATCTTCATTCATGATTTATTGATTTCTAATTCCCAGATCATCTCAATAAGCATTTGAAAAACTTTCACTCAGTGATAATAGAAAATGGTGCCTGAAATGCTTCCTCTGATTTATTGTTGACACTTGAAAATGTGCTGAAGCAGTCGTCCCCTTTGTCCCCAGGAGCTGGAAAGAAGCTGTGGCAGAGCTGTGACGAGCTCTTGATCACGTCATGGGGCACTTTAGCTGGCCTGCTCCAGCTTCGCTTTCCCGTTCTGTGAAGTAATGACTCTCGCAGGGAAAAGCCACCGTGGGGGCATCTCATTCAGTCCTCCTCTCGTGCAGATAAGGAATGTAATGCACGTGATTAAAGAAGTTGACAAAGGCTACATAGCAAAGCAGGGCAGTCTGAGGGTAAGAGTAAGCAGGCTCCCACTCCATCAGAGACACCTTCTTATCTCTAGAATCAATTTGAATACAGCTCATGGCATTCACTGCATTTTAATGACTGCAAAGCAGAGAGCAGAGGTATACGCCAACATGGTAGTGATTTCATTACATGAAAATGATACCTTTGATTCTTACTGAATTATGATAGGACTTGCAGGTTGGAAAGCAGATGGGTTGTTCAAAAATGTGTTGACCAAATTCATTAACAATGTACATAAGGTACCATAGTTTTGATAGATTCTAGGGTAACTGGCCATACACTAAGGTGTACTTTTATTTTTAAGAGAATAAAAAATAGTAAAAAAAAATCTAAAATGATACAGAATTCCACTAACCAAGATATTTATGTATATACACAGAATATCTTGAATAAATATACTGCTGATTTCTTCTGGTCGACTGAAAGGAGCAGTTACTACATAACTGTTTTTGGGTTTTCTTTTTTCCTTCTTCTTTTTTTCTTTCAAAAATTCTTTCTTTCTTTTTTTTTTTTTTTTTTTTTTGGCGTTTTAATTTCTTTAACTTTTTTACCCATTTTTGTGAAAACAATTAGTTGAAGACAATATCGTGCAATATAACCATGTCAAATTCCTGTTATTCTGTACCTTTATTTTAAAAGGCTCCATTTTTTAAAAAGTCTTATGGTAGAGTTCATTCTTTTCTATTGAAAAAAGACTTAGTGAAAATTCAGGTTCCGGGAATTTGAGTGGACCCCTATGTCCTGATTACCACCTCCTCGAATGTCAACAGAGTTCAGTTATTGTATTGAAGTTCCCAAGGTATTTTTAAAGATTGCACAGCTCACTGAAGTTTTACTGTACTTTACAATGCATGTTAAAACATTTGAGTCCTTACAGAGTGGTCACTGACTACAGTAGGTACACATTCCACTAAAAGCTGTAGGCCTCTGAGAGATTTTGTCTTTTCCATTTGAAGATGCACTAATAGTCTTATCATTAAAGGCAGTTGTACTTATGAAATGATAAACTGATTTCCCGTGAGTTGTCCATCATAACTGCCATAAGTGAAAGAACTCCTTCAATATATTTTATAGCTTTCTTTTCTTACACCAACTCTCCCAATTATAAAAATTACGAATCTTACTATCAATCTTTCCTTCTAGGCCTAACAGTAAAAATGGGTATAAAAATTTGAAATGATCTATTCTTTTAAAAATAAAACATACCTGGGTTTTTGAAAATTTTAAAAGTGATTTATACTGGTCACAAGCCGTGCCGGCTCCACCCCTGGGATGCACGGAGGCAGCAATTGAGACTGAGCATGGTGGCACATACCTGTAATCCCAGCGCTTGGGAGGCTGAACACAGGAGGATCACTAGAGTCTGGTCTACATAGTGTGACCCTGTAGACCCTGTACTAAGTAATAAAAAAGTGATTTTTAGATTTCTTAACTGTGACATGTCAGTGATGCACTTCAAATATAGCTCAGTAATTACTTGAAGCAAACCAACAGTTAACATACCTGTATAACTGATGAGGCTTATAATTCTACCATTATATTGTTCAGTATTATAGCAATTACATTGAATAGCATCCATCCTGTACTATGTAAAGCAGAAAACAGGTGTGCTTTTTTGAAAGTACAGTGTATTTTCTTTGTTCTGTACATGTTAACTCATGAACATGTGAATTGGAAATGTGCTGCAACTTGCAGAATTTTGGGGCAGACAAAAGTAATGTTAATAAAAGTCAAAATTTTAATTTGAAAAAAAAAATGCTTAATCCTTCTCAAAACTCACTAAAATTATATGAAAACATTAAAATTATAAATCCACAGGACAGAGGCCAGCAGCTAAGATGTCCGCAGACAGGAAACATCAATGACACTTGGAGAACTAGAGCGCAGATGGGGAATTCATAGGTATTGTGCATCAAAAGCAAAAATGGGAGCTAAAATTCTTTAACGAGAAAAGCAAGAAAGGTTAACACTGTTGCGTGGGAAGAGCCCCCAGAACGCCGTAAAATCTGGATGACTCAGGAGTAATGAAGGTAGAAGAAGTGGGGCTGAATAAAGCTCGATGAGAAGACTGTGAGGGGTGCAGCCCCAGGTCCGACGTCCCACGGCAAGCAGCCGCCACTCTGTCCCCCACGCTGGAAACAGGAAGAACGCACCCTTGCTGGGGAAACGCAACCAGAGAGCTCGAGCCTCTCAGGCCACAGAAGGAGAGCTGAGAGCAGCACGCTCGCTGAGCCCCAGACCCTCGGGAGCAAACTGCAGCAGCGTTCTTCCCTCTGCAGTGCGGCAAGCCCGGGGTGGGCGGTGTCTGCACGACTCAGGGTGCTGCGCTGCCCCGTGCTCCAGAGTAGGTTCCCGCAACCTAAGAAGAAAGATCCCTCAAGTGCTCTGTCCTCTCTGGAGCCTCGCCTGGGGCAGCTCGGAGAGGCGAAACGCAGGTGGGAGGCACACGGCTTCTTTTGCTTTTTTTTTTTTTTTTTTTCTTTCTTTCTTTCTTTTTTCATTCCCAGCTTTGTGGTTTTCCACAGCACAGCAGGCACTGCACCGCACCGCACAACACAGGACCGCACAGCACAGGACCGCACAGCACAGGACCGCACAGCACCGCACAGCACGGCACCGTACTCAAAGCAGCCTTACACAATGACTCGGGCTTTCAAGCACAAGCTGACGTGTATTACATCACGCACATAGCTCCGTGTACGCTGTGTGACTGCCTCATGACATGCTAAACAAATCCACATCGATAAGCATTTAGTTCATCTTTGTTTCTTTTTTTTTTTTTTTTTTTTTTTTTTTTTTTCCATCCCTGGGTCAAACTCAGGACCTCAGGAGCTTGAACTTTCCAGGCAGATGCTTAAGCCGCTGAGCTGTCTCCCCAGCCCTCTTTATTCATTTCGTAAATATTTCTTTTTTTTTTTTTTTGTATATGCATAAACCATTTTATTTTTGAAACTAGAAGCTCAGTATAAAATTACTCTCTTGATGTGAAACCTGTGTGGGTTTTTGCTGAGCAAATACTCAATTTTGACTTGAATATTAGGTAAGCACATATGGATTTCATTTTCAGTAGAAGAGATGATTTTTGTCCTTTATTTCGTAAATATTTCCTGAGCATAAATTTCTGGACTTGAAACTATGGTACAGTGGGAGCACACGTTATGTTTTTAATACTTTGGATGCCTATTTCCAAACTGTGCTCGAGAACATTTATTCCCAGTGTTGCGCGAAGGCCTGCGTGAGTGCTTACTTCCTGCACTTTCTACAGACGCTTTACATCTTTCCAGTGTTAGACTAGAGCGCATCAAGACACAGAACCATTATTGCTTTTCCATTTGCATTTCAATAAATACTCTGAGTACATGTCTTGCTTTTTTGAGGAATGTTGCTTCATGTCTTTTGTCTGTCAGGCTGTCTTAGTGTACTCAATCTGTAACCACTCTACATATTAACATGGTCCTGTGAATATCACAGTTAGAAAACTTTTCATAGTTTGTCTTTTGTCTTGTTTATATATCACATTTCGCCATATAGCTATGTGTTTATTTGTTATATGTAAGGCTTTGTAGTTTATTCTTACTTGGTACTTCTTCTTTTGATGGTTTCTGCCTTTAGTAGCATTGTACTGTTGCTATACATTTTTCATGTTCATGCCAAGGGCTTAGATAAAGAAATAAAGACAAGTGTTTGAATTCAGGAAATTACTGGGCCAGCTTTTTAAAGATCAATGTATTGGTTTTCTTCAGGGAACCACAAATTATTTGCATTCTTCCCCCCCAAGATGTGTGTTCTCTCTCCTAATGTGGTCAGGCTTGTGACTGCTTCAACAACTACAGATTGGTAAAATGACATCATTTCCAAGACCACCTCAGAAGAGGCCACAAATTTCCACCTGCTTTTCTTTGTCTACTCATTCTGGAATAAGCCACAGCCCACTAATTCTGCTCAGGGTCTCCCACCCCAAAGTGTAGGGACAAGACCCCAGTGCTGTTCCTTCTCCAAATTCCTCACTTAGAATCCATGATTGCAGTACAACGATCACTGTCTCAACTAATAATCTTCAGGTAATTTATCTACAGGCTTTAGAAAATGAGGATAATCACTCTAGCAACAAATAGACAATGAATTAGGAAAAAGGGGAAAAAAATGAAATCCACATAGAGGACAGCTGTCTAGAGTGACACAGAGAAGCCAGAAAAAAATCAAAAGAGAGCAGGCAAATCCTTCAGAAGAGTTCAGAAATTGAGTGGATGAAAGATATCTGTCACGAAAACAGATGGGTATTAAAAATATAACCTTTGCAAAGCGAGATATTCTGGTGCTATTGTGTTACCAGAATAATCTGATTTAGAACATGAGTCCGTAAGTAAATTATGGGCAGAATGGGGGCTTTCTTCCCTAGTGTTAGATTTTTCTTCCCTGGTGTTACATACGCATTCCCTAGAATGCATAAGGGTCATGTACTTCTCTGCGGTGACTTGAAAGCCATCTCTCTTGCATTCAGGGCTTACTTGGGGGCTGGAGAGACAATAACAATCAAAGGAAACAAAATAAATAAAATAAAAATAAACCAATATCAATAAAAATAGAAGTAAAAGGCACAGTTCATTAGTAACAGAAACGCCACATGAGCATTGTGGTGACAAGCAAAGTATCTTAACTGAGATCAAAGGATATCAGGAATTCTAGAAGCAACAAAATATAAAACCAATATAACAGATCAGGCTGTTTTAGGAGTGAAAGAGCAAGATGGACTTGGGAGTATCCTAAAGATGGGTGGAAAGTTTGCAAGCTAGTCTTGAGGTCAGTTTGGCTGGATTAAGAAATGCCCAGCAGCTTAGCAAAGTGCACTTCTGGTGTGTCTG
Source organism: Octodon degus (assembly GCF_000260255.1). Classification (NCBI taxonomy): domain Eukaryota; kingdom Metazoa; phylum Chordata; class Mammalia; order Rodentia; family Octodontidae; genus Octodon; species Octodon degus. The sequence goes on from NW_004524637.1 coordinate 6,681,515, forward strand.
GGGGCATTTCCAGAAGTGACTGGCATTTTGACCAGGAACCTGAGGCAAAAACATGTCCTCTTTGTGGGTGGCACCATCAAATAGGCTGTAGACCCGATGAAGAGCAAATTAGGAACGAGACTGCGGCACCTCAGCAGGCCCGTTCCGCATGAGCAGGCACTGCTTTTCCACTTCCATCGTCTGTGGATGTCAGGCTCCAGCTTCCAAAGCCTCGCACGCCTAAGAACTCATGCAGCGACCCTGCAGGCAGCCTCCGGGCCCTCAGCTTTGGGCTGGCACTGCGCCCTTCGCACGCACCCTTCCTCTGCAGGGCCCAGCTTCTAGGACTGAGCAGCACCTGGACCCTCTGGCTCCCTGGCACACAGGCAGCAAAGAGTTTCTGGACACACCCTGGCTGCACAAGAAATAACAGCAAGAATCAACAAGTGGGGTCACATCAAATTGAAAAGCCTCTGCACAAGAAAGAAAACCACCAGCAGACTGAAGAGACAAGTCACAGAGGAGGAAAATAAATTTGCCAGCCACTTCCCCAGTGAAGGACAAATGTGTAAAATATATAAGGAATTTTAAAAATTAGACCCCCCTCAATTTAAAGACCCAGCCCAAAACTGGGCATCTGAAATGAATAGACACTTCTCAGATGAAATAATAGCCAGTGAATGCATGGAAAAAATGTAAAAATATTACTGGTGATTCAAGAAAGCTAAATTAAAACAACACTGGGATTTCATTTCACTCCAGAAATAATAGCCACCAGCAAGAAATCAACCAACGACAAACGTTGGTGAGGTTGTGGGGGAAAAGGAACATATCTCCGCTGCTGGGGGACTGTAAACTGACATGGCCACTATAAGCGCAGTGTGGAGGGTGCTCAAAAATAAATAAATAAATAAAGTATAACTTCCATTTGACCCAGCTATTCCTTTCTAGGAATCTTCCTAAGGCAGCTGAAGACATCCCACCGAGATATATGCACTCCCATGTTTACAGTATCACATTTAAAAATAGGTAAATCTTGGAACTAGCTTCTATGCCCATCAACATGCGAATAGATACAGAAAATATGGTATTTATAGGCGGTAGAGCACTGGTCTGCCAGAGAGAAGGAGGGAATAGTCATCTGTAGGAAAAGCAGTGCGCCTGAGGTCATAGCGTTGAGAAGCCACTCAGACGCACACAGGCAAATGTCAGCTTCTCTTACATGAAAAACGTTATATAATATATATATATATATAATATATATATATATTACAAAATTAAAGACGGTTAATAGGAAAAACAGAGAAAGGAAAAAGGTATTACAATTCAGTGCAATGTATTTAAAAGTGCACCTTGACAATGCAATTGGTGTATGTGCTTTGTGTGTTATTTGCTCTATCAGTCTGACTTTCAATCTGTACACATTAAAATTAACTTTATTAGGTCTTATAAGAAAATAAATGAATCTGATGCTGAAAAAATAAAAGGGGTGAAAGGAAGGGGGAAAAAAGAATTGAAATGTGTTATGTACAAGTACCAATTCCTCACAGTGAATGTAATCGTTAGGTACTGTAAGCATGTGCTAATAAAGGTAAAGAAAGCGCAGTGGAGCATGTTCACTGTGCAGTTTAAAGAGGAAAAACATGATAAGATTAATTGTGTGTGTGTGTGTGTGAGAGAGAGAGGGGGGGGGG
>NW_004524637.1:6683287-6704666 GCF_000260255.1 Octodon degus
GAGAGGAGAAAAGAGGAGAGGAGAGGAGAGGAGAGGAGAGGAGAGGAGAGGAGAGGAGACGAGACGAGACGAGACGAGACGAGACGAGACGAGACGAGACGAGACGAGACGAGACGAGACGAGACGAGCAGCAGAAGCCCTTTCCATTCTTCTGGAGGAGCTGTCCTTGTGTTACGGTCTAACTGAGAATTCAATGAGAGAAAGAAAAAGGCATTTTCTTTACTCCAGCAAGGGAAGCGAGGGGAAGAGACAGACAGCCGAGAATCTAAAGCCAGAACGGCGACCTCCCCGCCATCCCCGTCATCCCTGAATGACCTCCGAGAGCCCATCGCAGGGTCTCTGATAAAGCGCGTCCTCTTCGGATTACAGCAGACGCTTTGTCATAGCCTCCTCTAAATATCTAACATTCACATTTTCTTGTTCTTAAATTGAACCTCTCCCCGGACAACAAAGCCAAACACCTCACAGAACGGAACTGTGTGGCTGAGGGAATGCAAACGCCACAGCCCACCGTGGAAATCCGCGGGATGAGTCCCCAAAGCCCTGAGCACAGCAGTGCCCTCCGATGCAGCTGTGTCACTTCGGGTCATATTCCTAAAGAACTGAGAACTGTATATTCTAGTAATGCACACATCGTCACGGGCAGAGCGGTGCACTTCACACGAGCGGAGCTCTGGAAACGGCCTGGAGGCCAACCGACAGAGGAATGGGCAATGAAAACCCTCAGAAGGAAAACTGCAGTCGTGCCAGTTGCAAAAACGTGAATAGGACTAGAAACCATCTCACTGAGTAAAATTATCCAGACTCAGAAAGTTAAATATCCCATATTTTCTCTTAAATGAAAAATCTGAAATACACATTAATGAATTGAATAATTAAGGGAGAAAGAAATGGAAATCCAAAGGCAGACTTCTGGAGAAGGAGAAAGAAATAAATTGGGAGGGGGCTAAAGCTGATTGGGATATGTGAATTGCATACAAAAGGAAGCACCCTCACCATGCAGTATTAATATGTATTAATAAAAATCTCAGAAATAATCTCTGAAGTGAAAAAAGAAAGGATAACTATAATGAAAGCAGTAATAACTACTTCACAAGAAGACTGATAAAAAATAGAGATAAAAAAAAGATGGAATCCTTCAATGAGCAATATAGGAAAGAAATAGATCATATTAAGCAGAGTCAAAGAGATAAAGGAATAAAATCTTTATAAATTTTTTAAAAATCAAAAGCCTTCTCTTAGTTTAGTGTAATTTGAGGGAGAAGCTCTTATTATAATTTTGACTTAAATCAAATGAGTGCTGTGCCATTTTGAACCTCCAACCCCCTCTTTGGTTTTACAGTGTCAGGATTTAAGGAGCAGTGTCCCTGGGAGAGGCCAGTTTAAGGGGAGTTTCAAAAAGGAGAAAATTCTGAGATCTCTTACCTTGGAAGCTCCATGGAGACAAACTGAAAGAGCTTTATGCTTTTGGCCAGTTCAGTAAATATCGGTGCCAATTTGGGGAAACTTTTCATAACTTTTTCATGTTGACTCTGACCCATTTCAGAGTGCCATTTGGTGCAAGAGATACGTTGAATTTATCTTGGAAAGAAGAATTCCCATGAGGTCCACACTGCTATCCCTGTGGGTGCTGCAGAGGGACACTGCTGTGATGAGCGCCTGGCAAGCTTTACATCCTCTCTGCCTGGTGCATTGCAATATGAGAGAAACTTATTATTTGTAAAAAATGAATGACACAGTTTTTAGCTAGCCATGGCTCTATACATTTAAAACACTGTTCTGTTTTGTTTTGTTTTGTTTTTTAAATAGGCATCAAAATTAGTTTGAGAACTCAGCATATGAGAAGCATGGACACGTACTTTCAGGAGGGTGACTCCCAAGCACCTCCAGGTGTTTCCTGCAGAGGGTGCCATGGAGTCCCGTTGAGCCGCCCCTCAGAGCCAAGATGCTCTGCTGCTAGCTCTCAGCTTTCTGCACCTACAGGAGCTGTGCCCCCTCACCGCCCAGCTTAAGCCACACCTTGGGAGGAAGCCAACATCCGGTGATGAAGCGGTTTAGGGTTAAAGGATCCTCATAACTTGAATCATTTGGGGAAGCTCTGATGGTCAGCCAGCTCTACGTAGCTGTTGTTGAAACCTCTGTGTCCCAGCATTGAAATTCAGCTCCTCTTTCTTCCCAGTACTGGCCTCCCTTGCCTGGGCTAGAACGTGGTGGTAGAGTGAAGAACAAGCCCAGGTCTTCCTGCTGTCAGCACTGCTGTGAGCACACGGAGCAGCCAGGGCCCTCCCCTGTGTCTTGGGGCTTGGCCACTTGACTGGCTTTAGCCCATGGTGTGGGAGCTGAAGAAACAGTGCTCCCACTGCACACCCAGATCTCTACGTGCCTGGAGCACAGCCCTGTGCCCGCCCCCTTGTCTACCTGTTACCACCATGGGATTATCTTCCCCAGTTGGCTGGAACCCCTTAGCCTTGGACCTAACTTTGATCAGCAGTGTCCCAGAATTATAGCATAAAGGACAGCTTTTAAGCTAAGTGTGGATCAATCAAAGCCCAAGTGGCTCATAAACATTGAGAATAAGTCCTTGTTATTTTATGTCATTAAGATTTCATCACTGATTTTTGCACAGTAGTCTCAGAACCTCCCCCTCCCTCCCTGCCCCTCTCCCTCTCCCCTTGCGCTCTTCCTCCCTCTAGCCCCTCCTTCTCCTTCTCTCCCTCCCTCTCATCCTCTCTCCCTTCCCTGTGTCTTTATAATCAATTACAGAGGCCATTCCTCCTATCCTTTGTAACTGTGTTTGCTATCCTTTGAATTATAACCTTTCTCCTAAAGCAAATCTAATTTTGCCAGTTTATCTACCATCAAATTAACTTTATTATTCTATTTTACTTTTATTCTATAAGTGTTGCAAATATTCACATTTTAAAAGCAACCTAGTTCCTTTAGTTTTTCTTTAAAAAAAATCACTTCAAAGATGGAACTCTTTGATTATCTTCTTCGTTTAAGTTTTAAGTTACTTAGTGAAGTGTTTTCTTTAAAACAACCCAAAAAGAGAACCTCTTTCCTCTACAGTTCTTCATTAAAGTATATTTCTTTATTGATAGTCTCTATGTGCTGGGTTTAAACACACAGCTAAGGTCTTAAAACACAAAGTCCTAATTAAATTTAGGTAAGTAATAAATCGAAAGGCAATCGGAGACTTCATGATTGTCAGGCGTGAGCCTCCAAAACAGAGCTTCCAGGCTCATATGGCTAAAAAAGGTACCAAGATAATGTTGAAAACAATTTGGGGTAGCTGCTCAGCAATGATTAACCAATTATGCTAATAGTTAAATTAAATGCTAATAGTAATTCCATGTGGAATTTAGATGTAACTTCAAATACTAGCTGAGCAATGGCGTAAAGGAAACAAAAATCTCTCCATTGGGGCTGGGAAGATAGCTCAGTGGTCTAAGCACCTGCCTGGAAAGTGCAAGGACCAAGTTCAATCCCTGGTACTGCATGTTGCATGGGCCCAAAACAGGGCATGGTGGTGCAGGTCTGTAATCTCAGTGCTAGAGAGCACAAGACAGGAGGATCACGAGGAGTCTGAACCATGTAGTGAGACTATATCAAACAACTTTTTTTAAAAAATTACTTAATCTACCAACTGTTCCTTTGAGCATCAGACTTTTTCTTGAATTTTTAATTATTTTTTCTCCGTAATCCAGTCTTTGACTCAGATATTCAATCTCAAGTGAAAAATTTTAGATCACATGACTGAGTGTACAAAACCCCAAAATAATCCACAGGTAAATAAATGGAATAAGTAAATGAGTTTCATCAAAATTTTAAGATAAAAGATAAGCATCTAAAAACAACTGCATTTCCTATACACCAGAAAAAAAACAACTCTTAGAAAAATAGATGTTAGAAGAATTAAAGGTATTACTTACAGCAGGCATCAAAAAGACACACCTAACACAGTGTTTGAAAACATATGCAATGTTTCCATAGAGAAAACACAGCACATAATTGAGAAAGCTATAAAAAAAAAATCAAATGAAGATGTCCAATTTCAAATGACGTCATAAACTCTTCAAGAAGGATGACGTAACTCACCTAGAATGTGGTCTAGATCTTCAGTGAAATATATACCGAAGTCCTCACTTCTATGAAAACTGAAAGGCCAACCTTAAAATACTATATGGAAACCCAGTTTAGTCAAAATTGACAAGAAATTCTGAAGAAAAAAAAAATGAAAAGGAAAGAAACCTACTTTGGTAGGCATTAAGTCACATTAGTCTAGATTTTAAGTTATTTTAAATCAACAAACATTTATGTGCATTTATGGTGTACAATATCATGTTTTGAAACATGTCTTCATCTTAGAATGGTTAAATTGAACTCCTTAAATACGTGTTGCCTCATGTACTTCTAGCTCTTTATGAACACCCTTATATTTTGTCCTCTTAGTGATTTCCAAGTAAGTAATATTGTTATAAATTATAACTGTCATGTCACACAACAGACCTCTTTTTTAGTATTTTACCTGCTATTTTTATTTTTTTATTAATTTTATTGAGAAACAAATAGCAATGAGACAGTTTCAAATCCAATTAGTAGGACAGTTACAAAAATTAATACATTGCATATTGTTGTCTTCATAGTGATTATTCATAGTACAAGATGCAGACATGATATCCTGTCCAAACAATATTAGTACAAATCTTTCTTCTCATTGAATGAAGAGAAAGTAGCTGTATATCTATCCTAACTATTTTGTATATATAGATACAAAATGGTCCTTCATTTGTATCCCCTTTTTTGTTTAATTTTGTCAGAAATGGGTATTTCATTGCCATTTAAGTATTGTAGGTATGTGAATTCAGCAAAATAATCCAATATAGTCCAGTAGTCCATAATAGTAGTGAGTTATCCATAGGACTAGTAATGTCAGAAGTTGTTGACTTGAGCCTTTTCAGCTCAGCATATTAATATGACTTTATTTTTTATACCTCATTTTTATACTTATCTGCTGGGTGGTTAAGACCAAGATAAAGCAAGACCTATATAACAAGAAATGTAACTTCTGTATCTAACAAGGTCAGTCAAGTCCGCTCAGGATTTACCCTGAAACCCTGTACTGCAGTTTGTAGATCCTTTGTCAGTGTCAGCCATGTGAATGAGTCACGGCCATTGCTTGACCAATGTGCTTTCTGTGAAAGCCTGAGAGAATGTTTTCTCTCCATGTGACTCTCCTTAGGCACACTCTACATCATCCATCACTTTCTCCTTTGGCCCCATAATCTCCTTGATCAGAAAATTTGGAAAAAATAAAAAATAAATTTAAAAAGAAAATTTGGAACACCACTGAGTTACATGATGTACAACAGACCTCTTGCAGCTACTTCTCACTAGCTGAAGATGTCTACCTTGGACTGTCACTGACCCAGTGCCCTCTCCCTCTCCAGGGTCCTGAGCCAGAACATTTTATTCTCTGTATCTATGAGAGACGTCTTTGGGTCTCACATGTAAGTGAGACCAGCAGCATTTGCTATGCTTTTGTTTATTTTATGTAACTTAGTGTTCTTCGCTTTCATCCACTCTGTCATGAGTGGCTGTATTTTCTTCTTTTGAACTCTGAAGAGTAGTCAATTGTGTGTGTGTACTTGTATTAGTTACTCTTCTCTCATTGCTAGGACAAATACCTGCCACTCAAAATGAGGGAAGGAAAGGTTTATTTAGTTCACAGTTACTGGAGGTTTCAAGACACTGGAGGAGAGGCTGGGGTGCTGCCATGTCCAGGATGACCCTCTCCACCCCTCCAAGAGTGTGCTAGCCTGGGCAGGGGGAAGGGGGTTGCATGCTGTCAGTTTAACAGTTGGCGCCTCTCTTAGGCCCTGCCCCGGTCCTCTGGCCCCGCCCCCAAGCCACTCATGGCTCCTTCAGGAATATCTACCCCATAATTTACATAAGGCTTTGGGGGAACAGCTAGACACAAACCACAACAGTACTACACACACACCCTTTTGAGCATCACTCTGGGTTGAACCCAGGGCCTTCACACTGAGCTACATCTCCAGCCCTTTAGGACTTCTAATTTTTGGACAAGTCTTAAGTGCCTGAATTGCCCAGGTAGGGCCCCTGTGTACCATCTCCTGCCTGAGCCTTTTAGAGTGCGCAGATTGTACACAGGAGCCAAAATGTCCATCCCCCATTTTCTTCCTCGTTCGTTGGTGAGACAGTCAGGTTAACTCCTTATCTTGGCTCTTGTGAATAACGCAAGAGTGAGCATGGACATATAGGTACACCTCCATACAATGTACTAACTTCATTTTCTTTGGATATATACCTGTAGTGCTAATAGGATTGCTGGGTGGTGGTACTAATTTGTATGCCCAGCAACTGTGTCCAACGGCTCCCTTTGGTCCACATCCTCCCCTACACGTTCATATTTTGGATAAGGACCATCCTAACAGGTATGAGCTGCAACAGAACACTGTGGCTCTTCATTTGCATTTATATACCAATTGGCCACCTGTATGTGTACAAAAGTAGCTGTTCAGATCTTTTGTCCATCTTTAATTGTGCTATCTGCTTTTGGCTCTTGAGTTATCCCTTTGGCATTTTAGAAATTAAGCCATTTTCCAATGTATAACTTATGAGTGTCTTCTCTCATTGTGTAGCCTGTCTTTTCATTCTATTTTATCATTTTCTTTGCTGTGCTGATGAGTCTTAGTTTGATGTGACCCTATTTGTCTACTTTTGCTTCTGTTGCTTGTGCTTTTGGAAGCATATTCAAAAGTGTCACTGCCTGACAAGTGCCATGGAGCTTTTCCCCTGTTTTCTTCCAGTAATTTCACAGTTTCCAGTGTTACATTTAAGTCTTTAAAACACTTATGTTGATTTTTGCATGTGGTGTGAAGTGAAGGCCCGATCTGCATGCAGAAATCCCAAGGTTCCTTCATTTAATGTTTGATTTTCTCAGCACGTGTTGAAGTACACAATGACAGCATTCATCCTGAGGAGTTGGGATGTGTGCATGATGCTTCTTAATTCTTTTTTCTTTTTCCTTCCATCTCTTGTCTATGTTGGCAGGAACAATAAACATGCTCTGTGGCAAGTCTGCAGAAGCCAAGTCCTAGTTCCTCCCTACTAGCTGTAGAGCCTGGATAAATAGAATATTGGTGAGTGCATAAGAGAAGCTGGAAAGGGCCGTGTGTCAGGATCGGACATATAACCACTCACTAAATGTTAGCGCTCCTTGTATGCTGTCGATTGTCAGTTCAGAGGTAGCATAACCAGATCTGGCGAGGCATAGCTCAAAGTGACGAACCAGAACGGTGATGTGCAGCTTTGCTGGAGGCAAGGCTTCGCCAAGAACACATGGCTTCATCCCATCAAGCAGCTGCCATGCGGGGAAGGCAAAAGTCAAAGGATTTGGGGGAGAATTTGTGCTCTGTCTTCTGGAGAGTCACTATCACTGGAAATACCATCATACTAAAAATTGAAGAACATGTAAAAGGAAAAATTATTTTAGATTACCTTTTAGTTTACAGATTATTCATGCATGTATGTGCCTTCAAATCACAAGAGTCAACACATCTAGCCAACAAAAATCCAATGTGAGTATTTTAAAAGAAAAGTTTTCGTGTTTCTGAAGTGTCTGTCCTCAGTGCCTGAGCAATCTCCTCCGTGCACTGTCACACCAGGCGTGACAGCACTCTGACCAAGTCACCTGGAAAACATATGACGCTCCATCCCTTTAACTGAGCTACATGCCTGGTATGCTTTACATTAAAACATTAGGAGAATCACTTCCAGTTATGAGCTAAGACCTATCATATCTTGGACACGTGTCACAAAATTAAAATGGAATTAATACACTAATTGGACTCAGCAACCCCACATAACAACATCTACACCTAGGGGCACACTAAATACCATTTCAAAAGCAGGAGGACAGAGAATTGTTTTCAATCAGCGCCTCAGATGGGTGTTAATGTGATTCTACCCAGTTGCTTAATTATGTCACCTCTTTTTATGTTCATTCATTCAAAAAATACTTGTCTAGTGTCGATGCTGGGGCGGGGCATCAGCTAGGTGTTATCCAGAATAAATGATATAGATTCCACTCAGATCTCATGCAGGTGACCTTAAGACAACACAGAAATAAAAGGTCAAGGGATGTGACCCACAGACTATTTGAATGAGTCTGCAGGAGTTCCTGAAAGGATCTGTCCTGCTCAGCAACCCTCTGTGCTAAGCAGCAGTATGTCAAGTTCATACATTTTTAAACACTGCTTAAAAGGTAACCTTAATCTGAGGCTGGCCAGATAGCTCAGTGGACTAACATGCCTGCTTAGTCAGAGCACAGGGGCCAGGGTTCATTCCCCAACTTGTTGTTCCAGCCCCACACCCCAGGGCACACTGAGACTGAGATTGAGATGGCATGGTGGTGCACACCTGTAATCCCAGTGTTTGGGAGGTGAAAAACAGGAGAATGACTACAAGTCCAATCTGTGTAGTCAGATCCTGTAGATCCTATAGACCCTGTACCAAATACATTTAAAAAAAAAAAAAAAGGTAACCTTAATCTGGCCCAGTTTTTGTCAGACATCAGCTTAAAGTCAGAAGCCAGTACTGTTTCTTTTCCAAATCTGATTTGGATTTTTGACATTATTTTTATTCAAACTCCAGAATGATCTCTTTCATTTTAATCAGCCCTGGCACTTAAAAACTTAGTGATCACATCCAAATACAGCATTTAAATGTTTACAGTAAATATCATCAAAATTTGATTTTGTATGTCAAAAATTAATTTCTGTTTTCTCATAACTTATACTTCAAAATGGTTTTTTGCCAAGTTTTGAAAAAGAAAACATTCTGTAGTCTGTCTCTTTTATCATGAGAAGAAACTTAAGAAAGAAAAAAGTTCAGAAGAACCCACATGGACTGACCTCTTCCTCCTCCTTTTAAGTCCCCATTCCATTTTTATCCATTTATCACTTTCTCCTGGGTCACAAGCTTATTTAGTCTATGGCAACACGGGACATGCCAAGTGTTTATGAGGTTTTGCTCCACAAAAGCAACGCTTAAGGACCATTTTTGCTTCTCGGCAGGACATCCTTCCCCCTTTCAGGCTGTACTTTGCAATTCCGTGACCTCTTACAGACAGCGGTCATGTTGCGAAGCCCAGACCCATCCTCCCCAATCGTAGGATTCCAGAATCTTCTGTGTCAGCGCTGTGTCATTCCCGGAAGCACTGACATCTAGATTTCTTTGCTCTGCACACCCTAACCTGTATTTGTTACCTAGCAAGGTTTTAAAGATTTCAGCCTGATCAGTCTTGGATTTTGCCTGTAAAACCTTCTCTACTTCAACAGCATAATTGCTTCTCAGTTAACAAATTCTGGCAGAACAAGTAGAATCTTGATTCTCCAATTCCCACTGCCAAATGCCAAGCTCATATCAAAAAAAGAGCTTTTTTTTTTTCTCTTGACTCAAAAAGCAAAATCAAAATTCAATCAGACATCTCTATTTAATCAAGAAAAAAAATGCCCCCAAAAGAAGTAGAGGCAGACTTCCTAAGTTTAATGAAATTAAAATTCCCAAGTATCCTAAGCGAATGAGGAAATGTTTATGGTACATAATTAGAAATATTGACTATGTTAGAGGCTTTTGCTAGTGAGACTTACAGGGACAGGTACAAAGATGAATCGGCATTTGCTCACAATCAAGTCTGGAAAATGAACTGGTAGTTGAACGGCTGTCTCATCAGCATCCTGCCATGAAATTATGCCCCAAAGGCTGCCCAACTACAGGCATCCAGAAAAAGCTTCCAAAGTGCTGCTGCATCCTTAGAGGGAAGGGCTTCAGAGTCACTGCAGCCAGTCCTCACTCTCTCCTTCCATACAACACAGTGGTGAGCACAGCTCTCCTCGCCCTGAAAACCTAATAGAGTGAAGGCTTTCCCAGGAGCTTTACAAGCTTGTTTTAGCTTGCACTGATAAAACATAATTGCATACTATTTCTACTACAGAACATTGTCCTTGCCAGGTGGAAAGGTGCGGCTGGCACTGACTGGACCGACAGTCCCTGAGGTCATGACCCGGCCTGGTGTCCCTGACTCTTGCTTTCACTCCCTGCTTCCTGACCAGCTTCCTTCCACCCTCTGGCCATGCCATTTCCTCCAGGGAGGGAACCAACCACAGACTGAACCCCCAAAACTGTAAGACAGAGAATTTCTCCCTCAAGCTGTGAGAGTCAGGTATTGTGTCCTACTGACAAAAATGAATATTAGACCTCCTCAGTTCTGATTTTAGTAAAATGGTAAATACAATCTTCAGTTATGAAAGAAAAAACAAAGGCAGTGATAATTCTGAAATAATTGCCATTATGAAAAATGGCAATAAGTGAATCCCCCAAGGGACACTTGATGTTTACTAACATTACCTGGATGAAGAACTTAGAATTTTTGTCTTAATGGAGCCATAATGCAATTATAATTTTATTTATGTAGAAATAAAAGCCAGTGATAAACAATACCAGAGAAATCCATATACTCTTACCTGTGAAAGAGGTGTGCTAAGACATCCAAGGTCAAACATAATTGGTCACAATAAGAAGAAAAAGAAGGCTCACTTAGCCTGAAACTCCAATCATGTCTACTGCCAATCTGATGCCCAAAGCTTTAGCATAACAAATGGACTGCTCCTGTTTGATTTGTTTTTCTCGTGAGTCTACTCAAAGGCAAGGGTAAGAAAGTCAACTATTTGAACAAACAGATGCTTGAAAGAGGAAAATTAAAATATCTAATAATCTAAATGTAAGTGGTCCCTTGCATCAATATGACTACAGTACAACTTCATTAGCTTTAATTAAGATATCTTCATTTGACTTGGACCCGAGAGATTGCACTGAATGCATCTTTTCAACAATGGCATAATATCCAAACAAACACTAGGTAAATTTAAATACATACATAATATATGTTTGAATTCCAGGTTACTGAAATTATATTTTCTGTTGTATTGAACAGGAAATCATACTCAAGCAGAGTATCTACAAATCAATATTTTAAGAACACGGCTCTTGCAGGCAGCACACAGAAACACAAGTGCAAACTTCTTGTGATAGGTAGGACAAGAAATAATGAGTACACGGACTTGATCAGGAAAGATCACAATGACCTGGGGACGCAACTCTAGGAAAGAGGATGTAGTAGGGGCCTCAGTTTTTCAGAGGGTGGTGATGGTATTTGTCTACTCAGGAAAGCAGCAAGAAAAGGTCATGTCCCCCCCTCAGATGAGGGCAGCACAGTGAGGGTGGAAACTAAGAAACAGCAGGAAACAGCTGCACATCGTTGGCCACAATAACTATCTTGTGTAATCTAGCACATACTAATCCCCCTACCAGGAGCTACTTCTACTGCTACAATCTGCAACATGCAGAGAAATAGACTGGATTGACATGCAAAAAATTGTGAGGATTGCATTTTGCTTTGCAATTCATACTGAAGCATTAAGATGAAAATCTAGGTGTGAACTTACAGCAAAGGACACCACGGGAAACTCGGGAGATAGTGAAAGCCACAGTGGAGAGTGCTCCTGCTCTAGTCCTTATTGTCGTCTTCTTCAGTGCTTGGTTGTTTTACTTGCTGACTGCGGGGTCTATTTCTAAAGGGTATTTTTATTCCTGTGGCATCCAGAATATAAAACATAGCAGGAGAATAAACCGGAGCATGACCGCAGGGAAAGGACGAGGAAGCTCACTTCATTTCAGGCTGATTGTATGCGTCTCAGGGACTTGATTTTCCTCTTTGCTGGCAGATTTGGAAGGAAAGTTGTCACGTGGGAGTTGTGAAAAGTGAAATGATTAATTTTGTGCACAGACACACACAAAATACTCTTCTCCCTTCCTTCAATCTACATTTTAATAATTGTGTGTGCCTTCAACTTATCATCTTGGCTAACGGTTCTTTTTCCTCTAAAACTGGTCTATTCCTCATTAGTTCAAATCTCAAGTCCATGAGTATAATTAAATCTTTTTTCTTGAATTTCCATCTTATTTTATTTGTATGTCTATTTCAATGGAAGGATAATATTTTATAATATATGTGAGGGAAGGTACCTATTATATGGATATATGTCTGTGTTTCATACTACTTTTTCTACTTTTTAAAGAGAATACAAAAAATAATAAAATACAATGTGTGTAGTGTGGACCTTTGCGCTTCTTACAAGTAGAGGACTTCGGCTGGGGAGATAGTTTGGTGGTCTAAGCCCCTTCCTGGCAAGCCCAAGGACCCAGGTTTGATTCCCAGTACCGCATGCTGGGCCCAAGACTAGACGTGGTGGCACACACCTGTAATCCCATTGCTGGGGAGTCTGAGCTTCATAGTGAGACCCCGCACCAAATAAGTAAATAGAATTTTTTTTTAAAGTACAAGACTTTTCTGCCATAGTAATCTTGATTTTACATAATATTTGAAAGCAACATTTATGAACTTCCTTTGGCGTTAATCAACCAATGATATTTTCCACCAGGAAAAATGAGAAAAAAAATAACTTGAATTTGCTGATAGTTTTATTAATTGGCTTATAAAATAGGAATTAAAATCCAAGTTGGGGAAAGTTGATTAAGGTAACAATGTAACTACTTTAAAAATGAAGGTCAAAAAGAGCCTAATTACTTAGGACCAGAGACATACTAATTTCTTGAAAACTTTTTCAGTGAAAAGATCCAGCCATCTCTCTCTCCCTGTTGAGAGCGAAAGCAGCGTCGGTGCTGCGCGCCTAGTTTGCTCCGTGGTCTCGCCACCGTGTGTGCCTTGCCGTCTGGCCAGCGTGGGAGCCCACAGGCCGCGTGAGCACCTACAACGTCTCGCTGAGGGCGAACAGCCAGCAACCGCCTGAGCTACGACTTCACCACTACTCTGAGAAGTCCTGTCTGAGAGAGAACAGTAGCTCAGATTCCCAAAAGCACGCAGCTGTGCTTCGTCCTGGCTCTTAACAGATCACGCCGTTTTTCATTTCCTGGGCTACGATTGAATATGATTCATTCTGAAGTTCACGGTCTGGAAGCCAGTTTCATCAAGCTATTCCACGTTTATCATTCCGAGCAAGGAATAAAGATTCACTAAGAGCATAGTTCTCTAAACTGAGAATATTGGAAACAGATGGATAATGACTAATTCACTGATTTTAGATAATTTGGTCTTTGTTCAAAATATGTTTCATGACTGTGATTGATAAAGATAGTTCTATTCATTGCAAAACTAAAAATCATATAATGAAAAAAAATCAGGCAAATTAAGAATTGTTACCATACAACGGAGCATTGTAACACAGTTGTCTCAGTTACTATTCTCTCATTGCTGGGACAAAATACCCAATGCCCAGAATTAAAGAAGGAAAGAAAAAAGCAGAAGGAGGAGGAGGAAGAGGAGAGGTTCATTTAGCTCACAGTTAGTGGAAGTTTCAGTCCATACTCAGCTGCCTCCAAAGCAGATTGGCACATGGTAGAGGGCAGCCGTTCATGGTGGTGGAAGACAGCAAAGAGCAAAGGAAGGGGCAGAGGCTGCAGCAGCTAGCAAGCCTCTCTCCCCTCCCTACATAGCAGAATATCTGTCCCAGGGCAGGTGAGTCCCACACTCATAATCCCAGCATTGGATCATGAATTAATCACAAACTCTGCAAGCCCACCCCAATGATTGCATGAGGCTTTGGATGAACAACTAGACCAAAACCATAACAACAGTCAACTTGCAAACAACTTTGGAATTGTAAGAACCTGAGTTACTTGCTTGGGATCACCAGGAATTGTTTTTTTCTGTTAATATAACTCAGAGTTTAAATGCTCTTGCTATCATTTTGGGATACAGGTTTCACCTGGATAGTATATCCTCTCTCTCTCTCTCTCTCTCTCTCTCTCTCTCTGTGTGTGTGTGTGTAGGGGAAAGGCTTCAATTTGGCTTTAAATTGCAAGAATCACTCCCACGGAGCTTTAGTGGACTGTATAGGTTCTTTACTACATAAAAAGCCCTAGCCATTATGCCATGGTACATATTTTGTTACTTAACACTCTATTGCTGAAATAAACAAGACACTAAACTTAGGTCTTTGATGATATTTCACTGAGACCATTATGTTTTAAATATACCCTTTGAAACCTGGCCACTGTATGTCTTTTTCCGTCTCTAGCTCTGGTCCCTTCTGCCTTTGCTCAGAGGGCCGTATGTCGCCAGTGCCTTCTGCAGTGCGTGATTTATGTCCACAGCATTTTGTGATGGAAAGAGTCAGCTATTGGTCTTTCTTCCAGCCAGTATGGAGGATGAGGAGTGTACACAATTTAGGTTCTAAGTTATGATTATGAAAGGAATAGAAAGGAACACTGAAGCCTATAATTTAAAAAAAAAAGAGGGATTGAGTTAATTTTAAAGTAGAGAGAAGAAGTTAGAGCTATCAACACAGCATTTAAAATGCAAAGAAAAAGCAATAGCTGACAGCATTTATAACTTTCACTCTACCAACTTCCAGCTTTCTGTTGGAAAGAGCACTGAGTTCTCTGGAATCCCATAAGACCTCCCTCGCAGAGCTGTGGAGAAGATTTCTTTCTGTCTGTTTCTGTTTCCTTTCTTGGCAGCAAATATCATGATTATGACATTTTTATGATAATGACTAACCATATTAATTGCATGGACTTCCCTCTAACAATTCCATGCATTCATGTATAACACGCTGATCCTACCCACCGCCACCCTGTTGCCCTCCATCTGCCCCCTCCCCTCCCACAAGCCTCCTTTCTCTTCAAATTCTACTGTATTTTCAGGTCAGGTTTTTTTTCCCCATATATGAGAGAAAACCATAACACAACATTTGTCTTCCTATGTCTGGCCTACCCTGCCCGGTGCAACAAATTGAGATAGCATAACTCAACCCGAGCAATGCATGTGATGAACAGCTGATGAGAAAGGTGGTAGCAAGTGATCAGGGAGCTGAGCCTCAGCACTACCTTCCTCCCCTACTGTTGTCCTCCAGCAGGTCCTTTTACCTGGTTTAGTGCTCGGGCAGCTCAAAGCTACAAATCATTGTGCCACTCAACCTTTTCCAAAGTTATGAAATCAAATAAGAAAAGCACACAGATGAATTTTGAAAATATAACAGTTGGAGGCCAGGGAGATAGCTCAGTGGTCTAAGTGCCTGCCTGGCAAACACAAGGACCCAAGTTCAATCCCCAGTATCACATGCAGTGCCAGCCCCGCCCCAGGCCCACCAAGTCAGCCACTGAAACTGGGGATGGTGGTGCACTCCTGTAATCCCAGTGCTGGGGAGGCTGAAACACGAGGATCACTATAGGCCAAGGTGGATAGCAAGACCCTGTATCAAATACATAAATTTTAAAAAAGTTGTACAAATACAATATATCTAGTATTACACCTGGTGGTTCAACACTACACACAATTCAGAAATCCTTCCTAGAGTGTCTCTGTGAAATATAACCCTCTCTATCACGCTGGAAGGGCAGAATGGAAAGTCTTTCACTACTCACAGCTCCAAGGAGTTCAAGGTACAAACCCTTAGACATGGAGATATGGACTCCCCACTCCTGCTTCCGACTGGTCTCTCCTCTTGTGAGTGACTCTACCTTAGTGGTGCTCAGTGATAGGGTTAGCATACAAAGGCAAGGAATGCGTTCCCGATGTCTTTCACTTCTTTTATCAGAAACTACCTAGTATTCACAGGTAGTGGAACACACAGGTAGTTGAAAGCTGTCTACATACACAAATATAATATAAATATGTAAGAGCTTAAGGAAAAGAAACCTGCGAGCAATTACTGTCTTCCATGTCTCGTCTTGGCACTGCATTAGAGTATCAGTGGGAGTTTGTCTGATTAAGGAACTTGATGGTGCTACATAACAATTTGCTATTTATTTGGTTATCACATTCTAACTGGCTCTAATGAAAATAATTTTTCTCCTTTCTCAGTATGTGCATCTTTTGTTAAACTTAATGAACCACAACTAATATAAAATTAGAGAATTAGATGGGTGATAAGGCCATTGACAGAAAAGAAAGGCGAATAATTTTAGACTACCGTTTTGATGAACTTCCAAAATTTAGTTTAGATGTCTGGAAACTGAGAAATTAGACCAGCTCTTCATTTTCCTGAAGTCTAATTAGTATATTGATTTGTAACTCAGGTTCATAGAGACTTTATGAAGAGCCACAAGCTCTTGCTGAGGAGAGGAACTGGCAAGGCGTTTCCTGTGCACCACCGTGGAGCTGGGGCCCTGAGGCAGTGCTGTGCCTCACCTAAGACGCAAGCAACTACATCTCAACTCTGAGACAAGCAGGCGCACGGAAGAGGATATTGCTTCTGTGTTATTAAACAATCACTTCGATGTACTGTTTGGCAGTTATATGATATAATTACATGCTAAATGAGAAACGTTCCCTTTACAAAGTGCCTGTATAAGAAAATTTAAGAATATTTTTCAAAGCTTGAAGCATTTTTAAATCATGTTCCGCTGAGCTGAACTGAAAACTGCAAATAGCAATAAAACAAGTCATCACAGATCAGACGCACAAGGCTGAGGATGATAAATGTGATGGAGAATTAAAATCTCTACAAAACTAAGCTTTTGACCCACAGCCTCATGGTTCTAGAAGTCTGCAGGGCGTGAGGCTGGCGAGTGACAGACCATCAGGAATGGCTGTAGCAGTGCACGAACACAAGAAGCGGTCATAAACACAAAGTGACTCAGCTACATTCTCAGTACCAAGTGTGGCTGCCAGGCTATGCATACACAAGCTGGACAGCAATGAGGCCACGAGTTCACTACCAAAGGAACATATGGGGAAGCTTAATTCAAATGAAGGCTCAGAGGAGCTGACCAGTGCTGTGGAAATCTTGTTAGCCGCCATCCCCAAGGAGAGATATTGCATCTGTCATTGTGAGGAATCCCAGTGTGCCTTGCAACGCACGCACCCCACAAATGCACCTGTTTACAAAACGGCTTGTGCTAGAATTGAAATGGGGTTGATGGACATATCATGATTATTATATTTTTTTCAGTACCAGGGATCAAAGTCGGGACCTTGCACTTGCCAGACTGGTGCTGTTGCCACTGAGCTATATCCCCAGCCCAACACAGTATTTTAGAATATGGAAAATTAGAACCAACCTATTTTCTTTTTAGCCACCATGGTTAGGTGAATAACTTAGTATATAAAAAGTATAAGTTTTGATAGCCAATAATATGCATCATTAACAGTTATTTTTAATAACAAAGGGAATGAAATAAAACAGCAATTCAGCAGTCAGCTTCACTAAAATGCTATGTCTTCACTGAATCTGTTAGGGATGCTTAGATAACTGATTTATTGTCAAAATTATCTGAGTAAGAACAAAACAGGTTCTTACCATCAGGATCCATCCTTCTATTTTTCAAATCTGAGTGTCACCAGTTTGTCCCACTTGCAGCTGAGGATGTAGGTATTCTATTGCTGTGTACGCTGGGTGTAAATGCATGGCATATCTTCGCTATATGGGAGGCATAGGCACCACTCACTACTACACTTAGGACCAGATCCACAGACTCAGGAGATCATGCTGTCCCCGAACGGGGACTGCAGGGTCTTCTCCATTGCTGCAGCATTTCCGAATTCGTGCCTGAGTGCAAGCTCACTGGTGTCCTTGACCCTGCTAACACTGGACCTATTTTTCACCACTAGGGTTGGTGGGGAGAAACAGTACAGCTGTGACACAGAGGTTTAGAAATACACCAACAGCCTTTTGGTTCTCCCTGGATTCCACTAGAACCAGTAAGGCAGTGCTTTACATTCAGTGACATTATAGAGCAATTGTCTCTCTAGAAACAATCTTTACGTTTTATGTTCATGCTCTTAGCTCTTGTGTTTGCACAGCCAACTGAGCAGTAAGGTGGGCTGAACACAGGTGGAGAAGTAGGATCCTGAGGCTCCTAAATGAGAGCGTCGCAGTAACTCGCGAAGGAAATGACGCAACTCATGAGGAAGGCTACACGCTGCGTGAGCACTCCGTGGAGTGGGGTTCTGCGCTGCGGGCACGAGCAGAAGCTCCCCGCAGCGTCGGCCTCACGACCGAACCCGGGCTGCTGTGGCCCTTGGGAGAGCACGCCCGCCAGCCACCCACTTTTCACCAGAGCACAGGCTGTAACTGAGCCCGCGGGTCGTGTCACTGAGCCCACATTATGAGGTAAGGAACAGGCTGTGTTTACCAGAAGAGGGACGAAAGAAGCAGCAAAACTAAATGCAAAGGCCGGCAAGACAGCGAAAGAGCTGGAAATGTAACTGGATATTGTGTATGCAACCAAGTGCCCTTACCAAAACGAGTCCCATCCTGAACTTAATTTAATGAAGCAGTGACTTCGGCTTAGCACGCCTCTGTATGTAAATAAGGCAATGCCCTCTGGTGGCCGCTTTCAAAACAGCGTTATATGAAATGCACCCGGGTCATCAGAGATGGACACTAAAAGGTGGACGCTAAAATATTACTTCATTGTCTGACATAGTTGGACGACTCTTGAATTACCAGAAGATAATAGACTTCTACATTTAAACGGTGTCACCCACAGAAAGGAATTTCAATGGCGCAGTCTAAATTCTTGCTCTAATTTACAGCTGTCATTGAGTAAAAGTTGAAACCAGGAAACCCAATAAAAGCTATTGAGATTTACAATAATTAAAAATCATCAACACTTTGTCTATATTATTTCACTGATTACTGTGTTTTAATGTTCAGTGCTTTCACCTTTTCTCTTTTGTCTCACTAATAAAAAATTCTAACACTCCTTTTTTCGAAGTATTAAGTTATTAAATTACAATAAAAGATGTATCGATCTCATCAGTCCCTCTCTAAATGCTCCCCCTCTTCAAAGACACATCCTGTTATACTTGTCACTTTCTTTTTTTATATTTTAATAATTTTATTGAAAAAGAAGTAGCAATGAGATAATTTCAAGACAGGTTTTTATTAGTACAGTTACAATAATTAATACATTGCATATTGTTGTCTTTGTAGCAGTTGTTCCTAGTACAAGATGCAGACATGATATCTTGTCCAAAAACTATTGGTTCAAAACCTTCTTCTCATTGGACTAAGAAAAAGTAGCTGTATATTTATACTATTTTGTATATATAGATATTTATATATTTTTCCACTGTAAAATGGTCCATTTATATCACCTTTTTTGTTTACTTTTGTCATAGATATGTATTCCATTGCCATTCATATATTGTAGATGCATGAATTCATCAGAGTAATCCAATATAGTCCAGTAGTCCATAATAGTAGTGGGTTATACGCAAGACTGGCAATGTCAGAAGTTATTGGCTTGAGGCTTTTACAGCTCAGCATATTCATATGGCTTTACTTTTTATACCTCGATTTCATACTTTTCTGCTGGATGGTTAAGACTAAGATAAAGCAAGACCTGTATAACCAGAAATGTAACTTTTGTATCTGATGTCAGTCAAATTCCCTCAGTATTTACCCTGAAACCCTGTACCGCAATTTGTAGATCCTTTGTCAGTGTCAGCCATATGGATGAGTCACGGCCATTGCTTGACCAATTTGCTCTCTGTGAAAGCCTGAGAGAATGTTTTCTCTCCCTGTAACTCTCCTTAGACACACTCTACATTATCAATCACTTTCCTTTGTGGCCCCATAATCTTCTTGATCAGAAAATTTGAGACACAACTGAGTTACAGGATGTTACAGTATAGGTTCTAAATATGTACTCCTTGTCATTTCATACCTATTACTGCCATACTGTCTCTCAAGTACATGTTTGTTTAAAAATAAAGGGATAATAAACAAAAACAAGAGACAAAAAAGTCAGGACTATCCTGCTACAATGCTGTATATAATTACATTTCTAAATTCATGTGTAAAAAATATGTAATTGTTTATTCCTATTTTTAAATATGTTTCTATATTTTTAATTTTTTTCTTTTTTTTCTTCATATTCTGTAGGGATTTAAAGTTTAACACATCAATACTTGATGGAAAACACCTGTTCCATATTATGTCTAAGATATTTGATATTCAGACAGATAGTGAGGGTAAGCTCAATGCCTATGTTGTAGGGTAATAATAATAAGCTTCTCTTCTGGAGGGTTAACAACTTAAGTTTGCAGACCAAAAATAAGAGAAAAAGAAGGGCTGCAAGGACAGCCAACATTCTGGCCCTAGCCTTTCAAGGTCAGTGAGGACTCAGGACATAACACTCTTTTTAATTCCTTTTTCTTTTCTCTCTGCAGTATCTTAAAAGCTTCTTTCATAATAGGTCCTCCCAGAAACTCTTTAGCATTGTGCCTGTGTTATGGTTTATGTCTAATTGCCCCCCAAAGTCTCATGCAGTCATGGGGCAGCTTCTACAGTTTATGATTAATTCATAATCCAGTGCTGGGATTATGAGTGTGAGAGCTACTCCCACCCTGAGGTGGGTGATCTCCACTACCATGCAGGAGGGGTGAGAAGCTTGCTAGCAGCTGCAGCTACTGCTCCTCCCTTTGCTCTTTGCTGTTTTCTGCTGCCATGAAGAGCTGCCCTCTGCCATGTGCCGCCCTGCCTTGGAGCCAGTCCAGTATGGACAGAAACCTCCACAAACTGTGAGCTAAATAAACCTTTCCTTCCTTAATTTTTGGCTTTGGGTGGTTTGTTCCAGCAATGAGAGAAAAGTAACTGAGACACCCTGAATTTTCCCATTTCACATAAGAATCCAAAGCCCTTCTTTTTCTCTACCTCCCTGAACCACTATAAGCATCCAACTCTGTAAATCACTGAAGACCAGCTCACATTGGGCTGGCCAAATAGCTTAGTGGGTTAAAGCACCTGCAAGCAGGCACAGGGCCCAAGAGTTTGATCCCCAGGCCTGTTGTGCCAGCACCGCCCCTGGGGCACACTGAGACTGATTGAGACTGGGCATGGTGGCGCACACCTGTAGTCCCAGCTTTTGGGAGGCTGTAAACAGGTGGATCGCTACAAGTCTGATCTAGTAGTGAGACCCTGAACATCCTGTAGACCCTTCCCTAAAAAAAAAAAAAAAAAAAAAAAAAAAGACCAGCTCACATGCCATCCTCTCACAAAGTTTCCTTTGCACCTCACACCCAGGACTTTCTCCACTCTTGTCACCTCTGTAGCATTTGATCCACACCTGCTTCAAAACATGCGCAGCTTTCTGTGAACATGCACCCCCCTCCCCCAAGAAGCTTCACACGTGTGCCCTCAGCACAGCCTCTAGGTGCTCTGGAGCATCCCAGAGTAACAAACCTGGCTGTCGCGCGCGGCCTTGCCTGCAAGAAAGACGCGAACACTGGTTGGTTTTCTGCGCAGCTCTTTATTGTTCTCTT
>NW_004524637.1:6709316-6715601 GCF_000260255.1 Octodon degus
GCTCACCCCTTGAGGGGGTGGAAGGCGGAAACCAGCACCATCCTAGGGCGCGGCTACACGCAGCTCCCTACACCTGGCCACCTGCTGTGTAGACCCTACACATCAACGCTGGTGCAGAATCTTTCTCCACTGTGCTGCAGCTGCTGCTCTGCTTTCCATGGGATGGCATCGGAGTGGACTTTGGAGCCTTAAGGCACCTGTTGCCTGGTGCTCCATGTGCCACCAAAGGGGAATTCTTGAAGCCCTCTCTGTACTAATCTCAGACAGAGGGCCATGAAATTAATTCCTGGGCTCTAATGCTTTAGCTGAAAGTGCCGTGTGTGGAATTACACAAGCACGAGTGAGTCTGAGAAAGAAAATAATCCAGGACACATGAAATCTGCTCCAGCCAATCAACTTCTTCACTGAGTTAGGTTATACTAGCTTCTGTTTCATTCCTAAGTTATTCTATCTCCGTAAAATGAACTCCCTCTTCAAAATCCTTATGTCTTCTCCCAGATGTCCACAGACCCACCAGTTTGTCAGACAATACTTAATATGCTTACAGCATACACCTACATTAAGCTGGATTTTGGCTGCCCACCCCCATCACACCTGCCCTAATTCGCTTTAGACTGCAGTCAACCTGAAGGTCAAACTCTCTATTTCATCATTATTTCTTCCATTAACCTTACCACAGCAATCCACAGAGTATGAACTAAAGAACCTGAAGAATTAATGATAAAACGCGACAGTAATTTTTGTTTTTATTTGTCATCATTTTCACAGATAACCCTTCTGAGTCTGAATACCTGTTTAGAATAAATCTTCTGCATATAAATGAAACATTAAGAATACAAATAAAACTTTACACTAATAATCCTCCCCCAAATTTTATCACAGAATGTATTACTACTGTTACATGGAAAGTAACATGTTCTATACTGATTTCCATAAAATCAAAGTCTAAATAAAGGAAAACTAAAGACCAGTGGATTTTGTGTTTCAAAGATTTGTTCTGTTTTTTAAAAATGAGAATTTTACATAAATAAATACACCAAGATACTTGCACAGAGATAGGTCATTTTTTCCTATGCTTTGCGGCCTCTATTTTTACGCTGTCAGAAAGAAACCAGGTAGAAAATGGCATTTATTCAAAAGTTTTGCTTTGGGGCAAGATTTCTCATGGTTCTGCAGCAGGGTAATGTTCTCTGGGTAAACATTTCCATATTAAATATTACTAATGCCAAACCAAGGTACCTACAATATCCAGACTTGGAGAACAAATATATGGCAAAGGGAGAGGGAAAAAGAGCTAAATGTTTACAGGCTAAGGTTACTAGACTTCTTTCTGTATTAAACAAAATTTGTGGGGAAAAAAAACCAACTTGTGTGTTTTATGAAAGACATTGAATTAAAAAATATTTTAGTCTTATGCCTTCCATCTCTGTCAAAAATGTAAAACACAATAATAAAGATAAATGTTTTGTGGCTTCACTGTATTCATATAAATGCAGCAGGCTTTCCACGCCTCGCTAGACACACTGGACAGCCAATGACCAGTCATTATTATAACCAATAGTTCTTCTAATTATGAGTAATCATTAGACTAATGTTTTTATCCCATGTCACGAAACTAGAAATAAATCAAGTTACTTTCATAGGAGTGGTAGAGACAGCTAGATGTCTCCCAATATTCACATTCACCATATTTGTACACTAATTACATTGCAAGGGGTTTCCCCACCTGACATAAAAACTATATTTTTCCACCTCTTTGAAAATAGGTGGTCATCTTTTATTTTATTTCTATACATATTGACTGTGTTTCAATGCAAAATCACTTTTCTCCAAAACTCTAGATCTTTCGTCCTTGACTAAAGATCAAGGATTATTTTGGTACAATGCAACACAATAGCTTGCCAACTGGAAGCTTCCCAAGTTTCAGGATATTTACCATAACAGCTTCTGGTTCTTCACTTTGTGCTCTACTTTTTTTCTTCATGGTGAATTTGGAGTCTCACATTTCAATATATAGGAACACCCTGATTTATGAGAGGAGCACAACAAATATGCTCCAAGGGGGAAATATGTTCTAAGGTTGACAATGGCTAAGACACAACGGCAAGGGCATTTTAGAACACACAGTGCAAAATGGTGGCAGTGGGGAGGCCATGGTGAAGACCATAACCACCAAGAAGGTGGAAAGTGAAGATAAGTTATACCTACACACTTGCAGACTGAGGACGTTAAGAATGCAGACCTCAACTATATCATTTATCCAAGGGTTCAACAACTAATAAATGTTTAAAGGATACATAGCCAATAAAAAAGCAAATTTCAGGGCCAGTCAGATAGCTCAGCAGACTAAATGCCTGCTTAGGCAAGCGCAGGGACCACAGTTCAATCCCTAACACCTCTGGCCCTGCCCCTGTGTGCACTGAGCTGGTCACTGAGGCCAGGTGTGGTAGTACACACCTGCAATCCAAGTGCTGGGGAAGTTGAGACCGGAAAATCACTGTGAGTTCAAGCTGCTTACTGAGACCCTGTACCAAGTACATTTTTAAAAAATCAAATTCAGATAGCAATTAGAAACATAAATGGACAAATACAATTAAACTAACCACTTTATTTGGACAAATTAATTCAAAATGTGCACTACCTAGAGGCCTTCCTTCCTTCTAGCCTGGTCAGAGTGTAAATGCTATAAACACAGTACTATGTTCTTTGCTTTGCTAAAACTGTTCCAACTACCTCAAATCATTCCCTTCCTAAGGCTGTCTTTTAATCTTGCTTCACTAAAAATGGAAATCATTGCAGCATAAAGCCCTCACCTAAAGCACTGTCTCTAAAAAACAGGAAGCACAGTAGCATAGCCCTTAAGGGGAAATTTTAAGCAAATTAATTTCACTGGAAATAAGACCTATCTACAGCTTTGATTAACCCTCACCAAGCTGAACATAACTTTTTAGAAATATGAAGGATGTGCTCAAAAAATAGTTGCAGGTTGAAGGAACATACTGTATAGAGGAAGCCCTTTACAAAATTTTCAAATACTGCTTTATTTTCAAATACTAATTTAGAAATTTTTAAATGACTGAATGGTAATTTAATCATGAATATATCTCAAAGCTAACTTAGTGCTCTCCAAAGTATGTTGTCAAAATAAGTTCATGGGCTAGAACCCCTCTGAATGTGAAGCAATCCAGACACAGCCTGCTGTGGTAAGTACAAATGTATTGAAATACATCCATACTCATTGAGTTTTGATCATTTGTGATGACTTTCCACAGACAACCTTGCCACAGAGACAGAGTTTGAGTGGTCACAACAAAGACCACATGGCCAGCAAAAGCTAGAACACATTCTTAATTTTACTTTATTTATATTTATGTGTAACAATGACACACACTGAACAGGTACAATGATACATGTATGCATATGTGATATGATCAAAGCAGGATAATTAGCATATTCATTGTCTTAAACATTGGCTATTTCTCTGTAATGAGAACAGTCAAAAATCTCTTCTTGCTATTTTGAAATGCACAGGATGTTCTTAAGTTCAGTCATGCTCTGGGCAGTGTATTACCAGAACTTACTGAACTATAACCTTGAACCCACCAAGTGATCTCTCCCTAGCTCCTCTTACTGACCACCAGTCACCCAGCTTTTTGTAACCACATTTTAACTCTCAACTTCTGTGGTATCAATTTTTTATATTCCACCTGTCTTTGCTGCTTTCTTCTCACTGCTGGGAGAAAATACCCAACACCCAAAACTAAGGAAGCAAAGACTTATTTAGCTCATAGTTAGTGGAGGTTTCAGTCCATACTCAGTTGGCGCCAAGGCAGAGTTGCACGTGGTAGAAGGCAGCTGTTCATGGTGGCAGAAACAGTAAATGCAAAAAGGCAGGAGTAGTGGCAGCAGCAGAGGCAGAGAGCAAGCCTCCCTCTCTTCCCCATGTTGTATTCAGGCTATCTGCTCCAGGGCAGATGTAGCATGCACACTCATAATCCCAGCACTGGATCATGAATTAATAAAAAACTAGAAGCTGTCCCATGACTGCATGAGGCTTTTGGGGGAAAACTAGACATAAACCATATCATTCTGCCCCTGTAACCCCCAAAACCCATACACATACCTTTATGCAAAAGGCATTTTAGTCCATCTCTAAGAGTTTCCAAATCCTAACAGTTTCAGCATTGTTGAAAAGTCTGAGTCACAAGTCCCTTCCAAGTTCTAAGGCAAACTCTTAGCTGTGAGCCTGTATACAAATGAGAAGTTAAACATTTCCAAAATTCAATGGCACAAGAAAAACATTACCATTCCAAAAAGTACAAACAGTGGGATGCAAAGCATTGGGACCAAAGCAAACCTAAAATCCAGCAGGGCAAACATTAAGTCCTGTAGTTCCACGTGGAACATTCAAAACAATTTGTTGTGAATTGTGAGCTCCATGTGGCTTCACCCTTATGGAACTTTTAGGGGTAGCTCCTGTGGCTTCTCTCTTAGGCCAACTTTTCTCCCTCCTTGCAACTTTCCTTAGATGATCCATGTTTTGGGACTCTCCAAACTTGTGGGATATCCATGGCATGTTAGGCTTCTCACTCTCCATTTCACACACTCTCCTCTCAGGGGCACACTGCCTGGCTACCCAGGCCATCTTCTGAATTCTAGGTGGAAGCCTTCTTAACCTCAGAACTCTTACATTCTTCATATGCCTAGAACCAGTGCTACATAGATGATGCCAAGGTCTGTTGGCAGCTGGAGCAGTAGCCTGGCTTTCTTCACTCTTGCATGTAGGGGTCAAGTGCATGAATTGCTGAGTACTCTGGCCCTGATTATGAGGAACAAATTCTCCATGCCAGGGCCATTCTGGAATTAGGTGTGAATGCTGCCAACATTCTGGAACATGGTGCTCTGTGGCTTTCTCCTCAAAGCAAAGTCTCAATTTTTCCATTTTAGGTCTGCAAAGGATGGAGATTTGCTGCTTTTTGTGATGCCCTCAGGCCATCTTTTCTATCCTCTTGTTCCTTTTCAGCAATGGAGATCCTCTCAGCTCTATCTTTGCAGTCCACAGCCTTCCTGGAACTTCCTTTCTGGCCAAATTCACATTTTCAATCATCCTGCTGGGTTCTTTGCTCTTGATTCTCAACATAAATCTGAATAAAAGCCTGAAGCAATGGCCATACCACTACCTAGACATTCAACTGCCCTGAAATTACTTTTGCTAGATTAATCAGTCTGCTGCACTTAATCTCAGTCTCAGGCAAAGACTTTGGACATGAGCAAAGTGCAGACAAACTTTCTGCCAAGTCATAACATGCATCATGTGGAGTTCAGAAGCCAATGCAGTCCTTTTTCTTGACAGAAGTCTCCCAAGCCTGCTCTCTGCAAGTAGGATTTTCTTCAGCATTCTGGTCTTTTGAGTTCGAACCAGAATCTCCCATATAGAACCGTCAAAGGTATTCTAGCTCTTCTCTTTCAGTCACTCTCCAAACCCTTCCTATCTCTTCCCACAAGCTATTCCCAAAGGCTCTTGGATGACAGGCTCAGGTTAACTCATGGCCACAACCCCACTCTTCTAGTACCAAATTGTGTGTTGGTTACTTTTCTTATTGCACAGACAAAATATCTGACATCCAAAATGAAGGAACGAAAGGTTTACTTAGCTCACAGTTAGTGGAGGTTTCAGTCCATACTTGGCTTCTTCCAAGACAGACTGGCACATGGCAGAGGGCAGCAGTTCACAGTGGGGGAAAACAGCATAGAACAAAAGGGAGGAGCAGTGGCTGTGGCAGCTAGTAAGCCTTCTCCCTCCCTCATATTGTATCAGGATATCTTCTTCCGGGGCAAAGGTAGAGCTCACACCCATAATCCCAGCACTGGATCATGAATTAATCACAAGCTGTAGAAACCTGCCCCAGTGACTGCATGAGTCTTTGAGGGGACAACTAGACACAAACTATAAAACCACATATATGTGAGGCCATGAAGAACTTGTCTTTCTGTGCCTAGTTTATTTCATTTAATATAATGTTCTCCAGGTTCCTACACATTATTGCAGATGACAAGATTTCAATCCTTTATAGCTGAATAGTATTGCATTATGTGTATTTTTATTAATTTTATTAAGAAACAAATATCAATAAGATAGTTTCCAAACTGATTAGTAGGACAGTTTCAATAATTAATACATTGCATATTCTTGTCTTCATAGTGGTTATTCACAGTACAAGATGCAGACGTGATATCCTGTTCAAATACTATTAGTACAAATCTTTCTTCTTGTTAAATTAAGAG
>NW_004524637.1:6715701-6724388 GCF_000260255.1 Octodon degus
ATTTGTTTCCCTTTTTTGTTTAGTTTTTAAAATATTTTTTATTTTTTTTTTCTTTTTTTCTTCACATTCTGTAGGGATTTAAAGTTTAAGATATCAATACTTGATGGAAAATACCTGTTCCATGTTATGCCTAACATGTTTGATACTCAGACAGATAGTGAAGTTAAGCTCAACTGCCTATGTTATAGGGTAATAATATCATTAAACTTCTCTTCTGGAGAGTTAACAACTTAAGTTTGCCGACCAAAAATTAGAGAGAAAGAAGGGCAGCAAGGACAGCCAACATTTTGGCCCTGGCCTTTCAAGGTCAGTGAGGACTCAGGACATAGGATAATCTGTACTGTAACATCCTGTAACTCAGTTGTGTCCCAAATTTTCTGATCAGAGGAAAGTGGTCAATGATGTAGAATGTGCCTAAGGAGAGTCACACAGAGAGAAAACATTCTCTCAGGCTTTCATAGAGAGCAAATTGGTCAAGCAATGGTCGTGGCTCTTTCATATGGCTGACACTGACAAAGGATCTACAAACTGCTGTACACGGTTTCAGGGTAAATCCTGAGGGGACTTGACTGACCTTGTCAGATACAAAAGTTACATTTCTTGTTATTTAAGTCTTGCTTTGTCTTGGTCTTAACCATCCAACAGAGAAGTATAAAATTGAGGTATAAAAAGTAAAGCCATATTAATATGCTGAGCTATAAAAGGCTCAAGTCAACAACTTCTGATATTGCCAATCCTATGGATAACTGGCTACTATTACGGACTACTGGACTATATTAGATTATTTTACTGAATTAATGCACCTACAATATTTAAATGGCATTATGTATATTTGTTGTATTCTTTTTCTATCCATTCATCTCTTGCTGGATACTTATTTAGTCTTTCATAGAAACTGTATATGAACCCTGCTCTAATTCTGGGAGACTTAGGTAAAATTGGGGCTTCCTACAAGATTTATGTCTTTAAACATACAAAGTCCCTAAGGAGGTACTGATATTATTTAATATCTTACACATATGAATCAGCTCATTCATGGGCTATCGTAAAGAACCCATTTTTCATCAAACTGGTTTGCATGCTACAATGTTCACACAATTAAGAGGTACACTAATTAAGTATCAACTAAAAACTAAACATTCACCCAAAGATGGTCTAAGATGGTCTGCCATCTTTGCTCCCAAAGAACTCAGTTATAAGTTCCAACACTGAACAAATCATTGCCATGCTAACTGGGGTTCCAATCTTAGATGCATAAAATGATCAGTACTAGTTCAAAGGAAAGAAAAATACCCACTTGGGCCTGAGGGTTGAAAATCATAAGGGCACAGGGACGATTCTTGACCATGTTTGAAGGAATGCATAGAAAATTTCCATGCAGAAAACAGACAATGTCAGTCTAGACAGAGAGAATAATATTTTTGTCAAAAAGAATTTTTGTTTTAGAAACTATTACAAATTTGTCTTTAGAAGTCAAGAAGAGATGTGGCCAGAAGAACACGTAGAGTCCACATCCCTCGCCTGAAGCACATATAAAGAACCTGTACCAAACAGAATCAGTGGCAAAGACAGAGGCATAACTTCACACTGGCACCATGCAAAATGACCAAAAAAATAGTGATGTTTTTATTTCCAATAAAAGAACTGGAAAATTAAAACGTAACATAGAATTCTGAGATAACAGGAGCAATTTTAAATGATAATTAAAACTTCCCTTGTGCAACAACTTTCCACTTATATTTTAGATAATGAATAGTGAAATAATTTGAATGCATACATGCTTGTCAGACATAGAGGGAATTTCAACTTTAGAAAAAGAAAGTAAATTTTATGGTGGAGCAGTATTTTCCATCCTTTCTGACAAGCTACCCATTTCTAATGTTGGCCTGAGCAGCTTTGGAAGCCCAACTAACAAAAATGCCTGGCACAGAGATTGGCAGCACACAAAACTAGAGAAAGAAAAAACATTTTTAAAAGGGTAAGAGACTACCTTGGAAAGCACAGTTAAGCTATGGCCAACAGAACCCTGAAAAATACTGGCTATCGATTTATTGAGCATTTTATGTTTCAGGATGGTCACAAGGACAGCAATACGGAAAAGAGATAAAAACATCAACAGACACGTTTTGTGGTCACGATGTTCAGTTTCTGTCTTAATTTTAAAATTGTTTCCCCCCTTTTGGTTCCACTTGTTCTTCTCCTGGAACCTCCCTAGACATTCTTTCTGATCCCTAGGGTGTCCACTCTTTGGTTTTTCCCACTTTCCCCACACACAGCCTGTGTTGTCAGGCTGTCGTCCCCTGAGACGACAAAGGTTCTCTAAGATGCCCAACCTTTCTCTCCTGCACCCTAAATACCCTAAGAGTCTTCACCAGTCTTCTCTTCTGGTCTGAAAGAAGAAATCCTACAAGCACTTCATAAGACTAACTTCAGCATGCTGTTTGTTTTATCTCCACTGACTTTCAGAACTTGCCTCTTAACTGCTTTCGTTTTATGACCTTCGATTTTATCCTCTATTTTAGCTTCTTCCTTCATCTACAAGTGCGCTAAAAGTTCTCCAATTCTAAACAACTCTCCTTTGCGCTGTCTTTCCATTTTATAAACACCCACAAAAGTACTTTTCCTGGAGTCCTCCATTCTATTGCTCACTTCACCTTAGCTTCTAATCTAGCTTCTCTCTGCACTACTTTTAAAAAATTACTAGTAATTGTAACCATGCCTATGAGTTTTGACTTTTGACCTATCCTGTCTTATAAGAAGCATCTTGCAAGCTAGGGAGATAGCTCAGTGGTCTGAGTGCCTGCTGGCAAGCACAAGCACCCAGGTTCAATTCATGGTACCGCACGCTGCGTTGGCCCCAGAACCCACCACTGAAACCAAGCACGGTAGTGCACGCCTATAATCCCAGCACCGGGAGACTGAGACAGGAGTATCACTATGCATCTGAGCTGCATAGCGAGACCCTGTAACAAGTAAATAAATAAATAAACAATTTTCAAAAAAAAATTTAAAAAGCATCTGACAGTACTAAACACAGGTTCCCCTGTGAGACCTTCTGCTCCTTTTCCTGATCCTCCTCCAACTGAGCACACCCACCTTCAGTTCTGCTTTTCTCTTTCTTCTTCCAGCATCCGTTTTTGTCCTGTGCTCCTATCCACACCTGCTTTCTCTCACCCTGGACCATCTAATTTCACTTTGCTGTGATCCTCTGATTTATTTGTTCCTCCTTTGAACTGGCCCAAGTGAAATGAGTGCCACAGCATGAGTCCCACCCTCTAGAGTCTGCAGAGAACTAGTTTGGCAAGGACCTTTACAATGACTGCTAGATGGAGAATGTCTACTACCCCATCAATTAGTTTAAAAACTAATATATTTAGGCTGAGATGACACAGGAGTTTCCCAGGATTGGGTCATTTATAAGGGAGAGGATTATATTTCGATGTGTGATCTTTAACTTCATAATATTTCCATGTTAAAGCTGCTTCCTTCCTAGCAACACCTTTCATTGGGAGCATTCGGTTTACTGTCTATCCCCACCTCACCAGCCCCTGTACACACAAGGGATAATCACAACAGACAGGAAACATTTAAATTGACAACATTATTATAGAGGCTGGGGAGATAGCGCAGTAGAAAAAGTGCTTGCCTGGCAAGCGTAAGGTCCTGAGTTCAATCCCTGGTGCCACACACACAAAAAAAATTGTCTGCCAGCCATGTTGGTGCATGCCTATAATCCCAGCACTCAGGAGGCTGAGGCAGGAGGATTGCTGCAAGTTTGAGGGCAGCCTGATCTACATGCTGAGGCTAAGGCCAGCCTAAATTGCATAGTGAGATCCTGTCTTAAGACAAACAAATATATTATTATTAATCCTCCTCAAAATACCATCCCTCTGGCTGGCCAGATAGCTCAGTGGACTAAAGCACCTGTCTTGGCAAGCATAGGGACCCTGCCCCAGGTCGCACTGAGACAGGAACTGAGAGTGGACGTGGTGGCACATGCCTGTAATCCCAGCGCTTGGGAGGCTGAAAACAGGAGGATCACTGAGTCCGATCTGTGTAGTGAGCTCCTGTAGACCCTGTACTAAATACATAAACAAAATAATAATAATACCACTCCTCACCAATATGCTAAACTCATCTTCTGTGACTGCCTCTATCAGGTGCAATCAAAAATAAAATAAGTTCCATTGCCAGGTGGCAGCCAGTGGAAAAGCACGTACACAGCACCATGTGGTGTGCCCTCGCCCACCTCACTCACCACGTCTCTGGCTCAGGCCTGCAGTCAAAATGCTCATGGAACGTAAACGTGTCGAATCACCTCAGGGTATGCAGGCAGCCATGACAGCACAACCCAACATTCGTGAGACTGTCAGACTTCTCTGGAAAGGGGAAGGAGTGGCGCGCCCCAAGTGCGGGGGCGCTCTGCGCAGGGTTAATGGCAGTGCCTTCTGCCGCCACACTGCTGTTTAATTGAAGCATTCGCCATATGTGCAATCGTAGCTCATTTTAGTGTATAGAAAGTTCTAAAATTCCTCACACAAAAGAAGCATTGCACAAAGGTTTGTTATTATCTCTGTTGCCATTTTCTCACCTGTCCATGGTCTTCTCAGCTGCATACCTTCACCCCTGCCCTGCCCATCTGGCCCCTCCTTACTTTCTGCATCCATGTGAGAGTCTACTAGATCATTCACCCTATACACAAGAAATGAGGTCTTCTGTGCCTGCTTGCCTCCCACGACCGTGTCCTGTCATGTGGCCTCTGGGACACACACGTATGTGTCCTCAGCAGTTGTCAGTGTCCACACTCTGCTCTCCACCTTTGCTTCCCACTCACCTGTCACTGGCATGTTCTGGGTGTGTCAACTCACCTGTTGGTATAAACACTGTCACCCCTACGAGTTCATAATGGTACTTTTATTTCTTTTTCTTTGCAGGACCAGGGATTGAACTCAGACCCTTGTGCTTGCCAGGGAAGCACTTATTCCACTGAGCCATCTCCCAGGCCCTACAGGTGTGTTTGACACACCCAGAACATGCCAGTGACAGGTTCTGAGAAAGGAATCCCAGTGACCTGAAGTCTGGTAGGCTCTCAAGGGTGGGGGGGTTGGATCCGTGTGGTGGCCACTCACTCTGGACATCACCCAACTTGTGCCAGGCAGGAGGAGATGGTAATATGTAGATGCAAATGACTGTTTATGTCCATCCCAGGAGTTTTTTCGTTTTCAGATTGTAATGATGCGGTCCATGAAATGAATATTTAACTGTTCATATTACATTTTGAATTCTAATTACTAAATCATTATCATTCATACTTCTTTTATTTTTATCTTAGAGAAAGAAAAAATGGAAATAATTATACATAATTTCAAAACAAGATAACAGGAAATGAACAATGATTATTATATTGTGTATTATGATCTTCAAAGTAATTTCTTAGTTTATGAGACACAGGCATGAAAATCTGATCACACAGTATAAGCACAAATCATTCCTTTGAATGAACTAATAGAAATTAGTTGTATATCATCTTAGCTATCTTGTGCATATTTGCATTTTTTATTCCCCCAACCCAGTTGCTCTTTCCTTTTGAGCACTTTCTTTCCCCTTTACAATACGCATGTAAAGCTAAGAAAAGAGCACTAGCAGCATGGGGCGAATAGATGTGTTACCTTTTTTCCTTTTTCAAATCCTTATACCAGGGAGACAACACGATGCTTACACACACGACCTGGATTTATTTCACTTATGAGTGTTGTCTCTAGTTGCTTCCATTTACCTATAAAAGTCTCAAGTTTATCCCTTTTTATAGCTGAGTAATACTGCATTGTATAAAATTACCACATCATTTATCCAGCCTTTGGTTGATAGTCATTTATGTTGTTTCCAAGATTTAACTATTGCAACTTGTGCTGCTACAAACATGGGGGCATATATATTGCTACAGTATGATGTTTTTAATTTTTCTGAGGAAATACTGAGGAAAGGAATAGCTGGGTCCAACAGGCTCTCTAATCCTAGTTTTTGGAGGTATCTCCACATTAATTTCCAGAGTGGTTGTACTAGTCTGCTCTCCCACCTACAGCGGGGAAGGGCCCCTTTTTCCCAACAGCCCCTCCAGTATTGGTTCTCGGTTAACTTCTTGATGATAGCCATTCTTTCTGGGGTGATAGGGACTCTCGGTGTTGTTTTCATTTGCATACCTTAAATAATAATTGAGGCTGAACACTTTTTCATATATTTCTTTGCCATTTGTGTTTCTTCATCTGAGAAGTATGTATTCATCTCAGCTGCCCATTTTTTAATTGGATCTTTGAATTTGGGGGACCTGACATTTTTCAATTTTTTTATATGTTCTAGATAGAAGTCTTTTGTCTGAGGGACAGTTGGCTAAATTTTTTCCCATTCTGCAGGTTTTCTTTTCACTCTGTTGGTGATTTCTTTTGAAGTGCAAAAGCTTTTTAATAAGAAGAGATCCCAATTATTGATTCTTTGAAGTACTTCCCACGAAGTTTGCTTTGTTCATGGAGTCTCTGCCTATCCCTACGTCTTCAAGATTCATCCATAGTGATTTTGAGGCTTCTCTTTCACATATTTTGTGTGCTAGGTTGGCCTAATTTAACATAAATAATAAAATTCTTATTATAAATATATAAAGAACACTATGATTCCAAAAACTATTATGCTGTCATTGTTGACATATTGAAATATGCATAAGGAAGAAAACAAAGATTCTCCATATTTATGCCACCTCTCAAATAATAACTTCTAGTAATTCAACACATTCGCATCCTGGTTTTACATACACGTAATAAAAATGAGATCACTGGATAAATAATTTTTGCATTGTATCTTTTGCACACTATTTCTAATAATATTCATGTTATATCACACGTAGCATGACCTCATGACTTTGCATATTTCATGAGCATGATTTTAATGCTCCCTGAGCATTCCATCGTGGATGTGTCATGTTTTATTTGCTCCTTTTAAAATATTTGGTGTTATAGATTACTTTCCATTTTTAATTTACAAATAACACCGAGAGGAGCAGCTTCATAAAATTATTCTTTGTCCTTCAACTTGTGTAAGTATAAAATGAAGTCATGCCTTGATTCTGCCCTGTTTGCAATATTACTAAGAACCATAGGTCATAGAATATTTAATAAGAAACCTTAAGAGTAAAAGCATGCGAGAATCCTAGGCAAGCTATTGTTCTCAACACAAAGAATATGGGTGAATTTTACAAATCAGACAGAAGAAAAGAGCATTAGCAGCTTAGGGTGAATGAATGTGCTACTTTTACTCTATCTATATCTATTCTGTATCTTGTCATCATGAAACTGAAATTATCTAATCTGTGGAAATAAAACTTTCTGTACTGCTCTATTTCTAAATTCAGATATTCTTTGTTATCACTTCTTGAATATAACAATTGTCTTTAAGGCATTAAATGCTACAAATCTGTGTTTAAATTATTGTTTTACGGAACTAAACTTATTCACTGTATGTTTGCTATAACAAACTATATTTATTAGAACATGTTTGCTGTAGAAAATTTAATTTAGTGCCTTAAGGTGTAATACACACACCAGCACAGTAATAATTATCGCACTTTCTGTACTAGCACTGATTTTATTCTACAGTTTTGCAAATGGCATGAATTTTCTAAAGATTAGAATCTTTTGCCTTTGCTTTCTTCCTCATTACTGCTTGAGAAAAATGAATTATTAATTCCAACAACTTCACTCCTAACAAATACACAAAAAGTATTTCAAAGTACAGTTCTAAAACTTGGAATTAATAATCCTATGATATTTGAAGGTTATTTCTACATATTTCCAAAGAGCTTTATATAAAACCTTATTTACTAAATAGTTCTATTGAGCATAGATTATTCAAGGCACTGCGCTGGTTCCTATGGAGACAGTCCTCAATGAACACAAGGGTCATGACCCCCAGGACAGTAAAAGAAGGAACCCAAGGCATTATTGTGCCTTGGCCAACTCTCGTCACTGTTTACACATTGATAAACTCAGTTACAAACTGAAGATGGGGAATTCAACATAGCTGAAGAGAGGAGGATGCACACTGAAGCTCCCTGCTGGAGCTTAAAGAAAATCAACTCAAAATATGGGTACCTGGAGGAAAAAGAGAGACATACATCTTGATGCCAGAAATGAGAGGCTGGTAGATCCAACAAAACAGGGCTTTCAGTGCCATTCAAGCCAGCTATTCCCCTCCTGCATGTTTTTTTTTTTTTCAAAAAGAGCTGAAAACATCATACCACAATGGTATATATGCACCCATGTTTATAGCTGCACAATTTGTTAACGCTAAATCTTGGAAACATCCCAAATGCCCATCAACTGAGGAACGGATAAAAAGGATGCGGTGCTTTACACAATGGAGTATTGCTCAGCTATAAAAAAAAAAAAAATGATGCAGTCAAGGCTTTTATAGGTAAATGGATGTAACTAGAGACCATAAGAGAAACAAACCAGGCCTGCATGTGTAATCATCACATTGTATCCCTAGTGTGAGAACCTGAAAGAGCAAATAAAATCTGAAAGATACAATAGATACAGTGAAAGGGAAAAAACCTCTTCAAAAGGAAGAAAAAACTGGGATGTGGAAAAGGACAGGAGAGGGAGGGAGGGAGAGAATTATAGGAAAGGAGCAGGAAAAAT
>NW_004524637.1:6724488-6738434 GCF_000260255.1 Octodon degus
ATCCGATATATCCATAAGGGTTTACAGGGTCTACAGGGTCTCACTACGTAGATCAGACTCATAGTGATCCTCCTGTGTTCAGACTTCCAAGCGCTGGGATTACAGGAACATACCACCACACCCAGTCTCAATCGCTGGCTCAGCACACCCTGAGTCAAACCCAGGATGCTGGGCTCTGCCTAAGCAGGCACTTTAATCCGCTGAACTATTTGACTGGCCCAAGAAGAGATATATTTATGTATGTATGCTTGGATAATTGCACTGCTGATTTCTGCTGATGTACAGAGGGAAGCAATGTGTGCTCAAATATTTTTCTGGTACTTTTTAACGTCTTATAACTCTTTTACCAATTTTGCATGCTTATATCTGATAATCTGAACAACTAACTTGAAGACAACATTATGCAACACAGCAATCATTGCCAAATTCCTACTGTTTTCTTTGTGAAGTTCTGTGTCATTTCTAACTTTTTCACTATTTCTTATTCTCTATAGATAATGAAAAAGAAAGTTTTGTGCTAATATAGACAAACCACCCTTATATCTTTGACTAAATAACTACTAGGAAAAGAATAATACACAATGTACCAACTACCCTACTTGTCCTAAAAATCTGTCTTGAAACTTGGTTTCATTGCTATGTTTATCTTTTTTAAAAAGGAAAGAACAATTGAGATGAGGGAAAGGAGAAAAAAATGATACACACAAAATAGCTAAGATAATGGTACTATTAATTTCTATTTATTTATTTAAAGGAAGAATTAAGGCTTAATTGATGAAAGTTGCATACCTATATCTGATAATCTGAGCAACCAATTTGATGATAACCATCTGTAGTATAACAACCATTGTAAATTTCCCATTCTTGTTTTGAAATTCTGCATCATTTTTATTGATTTTGTTGTTGCTGTTGTTACCCTGTCTTTGTTCTCTCTCTCTCTCTCTCTCTCTCTCTCTCTCTCTCTCTCTCTCTCTCTCTCTCTCTAATATTTTTTCCCATTTATGTATTTGGTACAAGGTCTCACTACTCAGCTCAGACTTGTAGTGATCCTCCTGTTTTCAGCTTTCCCAGTGCTAGGATTACAGGTATGCACCATCACACCTGCATTCTGTCACCTCTCAGCATGGCCTAGGGCTGGGGCCAGCATGAAATGTGGCATTGGGGATCAAATGCTTGTCCCTGAGCTTGTCAAAGCAGATGCTTAGCCCACTGAGCTATCTTGCCAGCCCTTTAAAATAAAATTTTAAAAAAAGGCAGTCCAAGGCTTGGGAGATAGCTTTGCAGTGTAAGCACCTGCCCGGAAAGTGCAAGGACCCAGCTTCAATCCCTTGTATCACGTGCCATGCCTGCCCCAGAAGCCTGGGTGTGCTGAGCCAGCCACCAAACCCAGGCATGGGGGTCACATACCTGTAATCCCAGCACTGGGGAGGCTGAGACAGAAGGATCACTAGGAGCCTGAGCTGCATAGCAAGACCCTGCACCAAATTAATTAATTAATTATTAATAATAATAAAGTGGCAATCCAGCTCACAAGGCTTCTTGGTGGCGCTGCCGTCTGCATGCTGAGCAAGAATCGTGACCCTGGGAAAGCTCAAAAAAAACCTGATGGACTGAAAAAATGTTACTAACTCAGGCCAAACAGGACCGACTGGGGATTTAAGTCCCCTTGGTGCTTTTGCCTTCCTCAAAACAGAGGATTCAGCAGCCTGGCAACAGATTTCACCAGCACTCCTCCCTTCACAAAGACCCACCAGTGCTTTTTTTTGTTCCTCAGCTCACCCTAGTGGATAACTAGAACCCCCAGCAACACAAAGGTTAGGGACTGCAGGCAGCAGGAAACATCCATTCCCACCCTGAGATCAGTGGCTTATGGGCATAATGCAAGCACACAGGTTTTAAACAGCTGTAGCACTGCCCCACAGGAAAGGTGACTGAAGCAGGACTGAGCAGATTTGGGCTTTCTCCACAGTGAGAGGAAGAAGCAGGGGGTCAGTAAGGTTAGGGACCACAGTGGCGGCGGCACCGTTGCAGCCACAGTGAAGACAGTGAGTGGGACAGCCCATTCCCAGCCAGAAACCAATGGCTTGAGAGTGTTTAAGTAACCTTGCGCCTCCACAGAGCAGTGAGTGGGAGGTTGGCCCTTCCCCCGTGGCAGAAACAGCCAAGTGGGGCCACCTGCCTCTACAGCAGTGGCAGGAGCAGAAAACCCACAGCGCCCATCCCAGCCTGCCCGGCAACAAGTGGCACAAGAGGACACAGATGTGCCAGAGGAAGTGGCACAGAGAGGGCTGGCCTTACTGGGAGGAGCCAACTGTACACACTGGGAGGAATTTCAGACTGTTCCTTTCTGCGGTTGCTATGGCAACTGGTAGAGAGACACAGAGACAAATGGGTAGGGATTTTTTCTAGGTTCTTTAGGTATTTACCCTTATTCTTGTTCTGTTCTATTCATCTCCTTTTTCTGTTCTCCAAGATCTCTCCTGATTTTATGTTACCTTCACGTGAGTGAACATCGTCTCTAGTCTTTCAGGTCACTCTGACAATCTTTCACTTTCTCCTTCATGTTCTCTCACCCACTTCCTTCCCCAGCTGCATGACCGTCCTTTGTTCCCAGCCTTGTCCCTACTGTATTTCTCTTCACTTACCTGTTGGGTCCCTATTCCCCTTAAATTTCCCCCCACAGGATAAAATCAGCCTACCACAGGGCAGCTCTTGGCATACAAGTTCCTCAATCATGTTGGATTTTGTTATATAACTAGAGATCTTGCTCCTATGGTTGAAGATACTAAATTAATAGGTACCACAGTTTGTCAGGTTCTCGGCTAAGCTAGAAGCCATTGTTACTGCTAACTGTGTTATTGTAGGCAGCATGTCATATTGGCTGCAATTGATTTTTCTCTTTTGTATGAAAACACTGCATCTGGGGTCATAACCACCACCAGAATCTAGTAACAAAGGACTGGGTGCTGACATGAATAGATTGCAACTTCTCATCCTTAATAAAATGAGAAGATAGGACCTTGGGACAAAAAAAAAAAAGACCAAGAACAACCTACACTTAGAAGATATCTCTGAGGAACAGAAATTTCTTAGAGAAGCCTCAATACTAGTAATAAAGCTCTCTACTAAAGAAAGTTGCAAGCGTCAACACAGAAAACAAAATTACATTAAAAAATGACAAGATGCAAAAGCAAAGTGCAAGGCCAGCCCTCCAGCCCATCTAGAACAAGCCCAGTGCATGAGACAAAAGAGCAAAACAAAAGCAGTTGTATGGGACTACAGAGAGACTAAAGCGTAAATAATCTCTTAGTTAAAAAAGAGAAAGATTACAACCATAGTGAAGGATTTTCTCCATGACTTTAGATTAGACACGGATTTCGGAAATAGAAGAACTCGGTAAAATGATGGGAAATGTGAGTGCCTTACACAGGAAAGAAATGAAATCCACGAAAAAAGGCTGAAACATTTTGAGAAGACAGAAGTACTATTGAAAGTTTGCCAAATCAAATGAACAAAAGGGAGACAGATGATCAGACCAAAAAAGACAGTTTTCAGTTACTGAACCAGAGAAGAAAAAGCTCTTAGAAATAGTAA
Source organism: Octodon degus (assembly GCF_000260255.1). Taxonomy (NCBI): domain Eukaryota; kingdom Metazoa; phylum Chordata; class Mammalia; order Rodentia; family Octodontidae; genus Octodon; species Octodon degus. Next base: position 6,728,083 of record NW_004524637.1, read on the forward strand.
CATGATGAAAAAGCAATCCCCAACTGAAAGGTGACACAAGGAAGCACAACTCAAGAACAACTGGAGCCAATGCAAATGCAGCAGTGAGCACAAGGGACATAAAAACATCTATTCCCCAAAGTAATGGCAGATAGCTTCCCAAGCATGGAAAAATAAAATGACACACACATAAGTAAGGCATATAGAACCCAAATTAGTCATAAATAAGAAAAATCTATACCAAGGAATATAATAATCAACATTCTAGAAATTCAGCAAAAGAACAGAATATTAAAATCTGTTAGATGGGGCTGGGGGAGATGGCTCAGTGGAATAAGCACTTCCCTGGCAAGTGCAACGCTCTGAGTTCAATCCCCCATTCTGCAAAAAATAAAATAAAATAAAATCTGTTAGAGATAAGAAACAAATCACCTAGGGCTGGCCAAATAGCTCAATGGATTAAAGCACCTGCAAGAAGGTGCAGGGGCCAGCGGTTCAAGCCCTGGGCCTGCCATGCTGGCCCCGTCCCTGGGGCACACTGAGACAGCTGGGTATGGTGGTGCATGCCTGTAATCCCAGCTCTTGGGAGGCTGGAAACAGGCGGATCTCTATGAGTCCAACTAGTAATGAGACCCGTAACACCCTGTAGACCCTTCCCTAAGAGAGAGAGAGAGAGAGAGAGAGAGAGAGAGAGAGAGAGAGAGAGAAACAAATCACCTAAAAACAAAAGCCCATCAGATTCACAGCAGACTTCCCAACACAAGCCCTCAAGCCAAACAGAGTTTGGGATACACTATTTCAAGTTCCAAAAGAAGACAACTTCCAATCCAGATTGATGCACCCTGCAAAACTATCTTTCAGATTTGATTGCGAAATAAGAGACCTTCATGGTAAAGAACAACTGAAGAAATTCATAGCCGCCATGTCAGCACTACAAAGTGTTCTGAAAGATATTCTAGAAAGGGATAACAAAGACTACAATGGTAAGAACACCTGTAGGAAGAAGTCACCAGGCAGGCAAAAAAATCAACAGAGGGGAAAGTCAGAGAACTAACAGCAGGAAAATAATATGACAAGGATAAGCCAATGCATATCAATTATAATTATAGATGTAAATGGTCTCAAATCATCAATCAAAAAAAAACCCTACTGGCAGAATGAATCAAGAAACAAGATCTAGGGGACAGTGGAGCTTGGGTAGCATCGCTGTTACTCTGTGGAGAGGACTGGTATTGGTGAAGTCAAAGTTAGGACTGGAGGCACTTTGCTATCTTCAATCAAGGTGAGGGTATAAAAATGTGGAGCAATGAGACCTTTAACTTGGAGAAGCAGAACCAGACTCCAAGGGAGCAGCAGCAGCATCTCTAGCAGCAGCAGCAGCAGCAGCATCTCCACCAGCAACAGCCACAGCAGCCGCAGCAGCAGCAGCAGCCGCCTCCGCCGCTGCTGCCACCAATATCTGCAAATGGGCAACAGGCCAGTAGTCACAATGAAGGTTTAACTATTGACCTGAGGAATCTTAAGAAACCAGGAGAGAAGACATTTACCCAATGTAGCTGCTTCTTTGTGGGCAATCTTCTCCCTGATATCACTGAGGAGGAAGGGAGGGAACTAATTGAGAAATAAGAGAAAGCAGGAGAAGTTGCCATTCATAAGAATAAAGGCTTTGGCTTTATCCACTTGGAAACATGAATCCTTGCAGAGATTGTCAAAGTGGAGCTGGATAATATGCCTCTCCATGGAAAACAACTGTGCATGCTCTTTGCCAGCCATAATGCCTCCCTTAAAGTCCGCAACCTTCCTCAGTACATGTCCAACGAACTCCTGAAAGAAGCCTTCTCTATGTCTGGCCAGGTGGGAAGGGCTGCAGTCATTGTGGATGACCGAGGAAGGCCCTCAGGAAAAGGCACTGTTGAGTAGTCAGGGAAGCCAGCTGCATGGAAAGCTCTGGACAGATGCAGAGCAGGGCCTTTCCTACTAACCACATTTCCTTGGCCTGTGCCTCTGGAGCCTGTGGACCAGTTACATGATGAAGAAGGACTTCCAAAAAAGTTTGTTATTAAGAATCAGCAATTTCACAAAGGGCGAGAGCAGCCACCTCGATTTCCACAGCCTGGATTCTTTTAATATGAATATGCCGTGTGCTAGAAGGCACTCTTTGAGATGGAGAAGCAGCAGTGGGGTCAAGTGGACCACAATATCAAGGAAACCCATGAGAAGCTAGAGATGGGGATGCAGGCTGCTCGCCATGAGCACCAGGTTATGCTGATGAGGCAGGATTTGATGAGACACCAAGAAGAACTTTGGAGAATGGAAGAGCTGCATAACCAAGAGGTCCAAAAATGAAAGCAACTGGAGATCAGGCAGGAAGAGGAACATAAGTGCAGAGAAGCAGAAATGAGGGGACAACAAGAAGGGATGATGCGGCGACAGCAGGAAGGATTCAAAGGAAACTTCCCTGATGCTCAAGAACAAGAGATACAGATGGGCCAGATGGCTATGGGAGGTGTTATGGGCATAAACAACAGAGATGCCAGGCCCCTGTTCCGGTGCCCACTGGTACCCCAGCTCCTGCAGGATCTGCCACTATGATGCCCAATGGAACCTTGGGATTGACACCACCAACAAGTGAATGCTTTGGCCAGGCTGCTATGATGGAAGGAATTGGGGTAATTGGTGGAACCCCTCCTGCTTTCAACTGTGCAGCTCCTAGAGCTGAATTTGCTCCAAACAAACAATACTAATAAACAATACTAATAAGTTGCAGTTTCCAGTTTCCTGAAAACTTTAAAAGAAGGAACCATTTTGAACTAGCCAGAATTCTACCTTAAAAAAGTGTTAGGGGTTCCTCTCAATAGTTAGGTCTTCCTTGCCTATACTACTCTAAGGGGGTATGCTGGGGGCAGAGGACAAGGGAGGTGTGATATTTAACTAATTCTGTGTGCTTTGTTTAATCGGTTCTGTGTGATACATTCCTGAAATTTCAAATATAATGAATTGTTGAAGGCTTGGAGGAACCATGACAGAATGATTCCTTAGAGTCCCATTGATCTTGAGCATTCTGGGTTTTTATCCATCGTGTTTTATTTGCTTTCTACACCCCTCACACCCAGAGACACTGCCACATGCACCACAAAAACCAAACATCTCCCAGTGACCTCAGCCCCACTGCTCCAAGTGCTCCCAGGTGAGAATTCAGGCCAATGCCCAGAGGACACAGACAGCATATGTACGCTTCTGTTATATCCCATATATTACCCTTTCATATACTAAAGACATCTTCTCTTAGAGATTTTCATTTTAGTGTACCTTTAAAAAAAGTTGTGTCAATTGCCTCCATGTTTTCTTTGAGTAAGGACATCCCCGAAATGACATTTTTGTGTTTATGATGTTGCTGTTCACAGCTTTTTTTTTTTTTTTTGATAGGCGTAGCACAGTCTTGGGAATAGGGTTGCTGCATGACAAAGGTCTGATAGTAGCTCTTAGCCTTGCCTATCTTAAGTAGTCATGCTGTGCATTTTTATTGGTGAACCATATTTGATTTATCCCTGATACCTTAAATGGGGAGTTTTTCTGAGAAATGGAGCAGTAACACAGCATTAACTTATTAAAGTATATTTTAAACCTTTAAAAAAAAAAGGAACAAGATCTAAAAATAAGTTATATGTAAAAAACACACTTAACTCAAAAAGAAATTCATAGACTGAAAGTCAAAGGATGAAAAACTCTATGTGAGAGGAATCCAAAAAATAAGCAAGGGTAGCTACTCCCTTTATAGACCATGTGAACTGTGAGCCAAAACTGATCAAGACATAAATAAGGTCCCCACATTCTTGTGAAGAGAAAAACTCCAAGAAAAAAAGACAATAATCATAAATATATATGTATCAATATAGGCGCACCCATCAACATAAAACAAATATTGATGGACATAAAAAATCAAATAAGCACTAACAAAATTATAATCAAGTACCTCAATACACCAGTGTCAAATTTATAGAAAAAGTGGAGTAAGACAAGCCCAAAGTTCCTATGAGGAAGGAAATTATAAAAAGCAGAGCAGAAATTAATGAAGTTGAGATTAAGGAAACAATAAAAAGAATCAATGAATTTAACAGTTGGTTCTTTGAAAGATTAAATAAAATTGACGAACAGACATCCTTTAAAATAAAAACAAATCCATGCAATCAGGAATGAAAAGGGCAAAATCACAATAAATTCCAGAGAAATGCAGAAGATCATTAATGCCTATTTTGAGAAACTTTATTCTAATACAATGCAACACACAAAATAAATGGAGAGAGTTGAAGATACAAATTTCCAAAGGTGAATCAAAAAATGTAAAATTCTAAATAACTCAGTATCAGTCAGTGAAATTAAAATTGTAATCAAAAACTTACCAACATGGGGCTGGGGAGATAGCTCAGCAGTCTAAGCACCTGCCTGGCAAGCGCAAGGACCTAGGTTCAATCCCTAGCACCAACCGGAAGCTGTGTAGGCCACCAAAACCAGGCATGGCGATGCACACCTGTAATGCCAGTGTTGGGGAGGCTAAGACAGGAGGATCATTACAAGCTCAAGCTGCGTAGTGAAACCTTATACCCAATAAATAAATAGAAGATTTTTTGGGACCAGGGAGATGGCTCAGTGGAATAAGTACTTCCCTGGCAAGCACAAGGGCCTGAGTTCAATCCCTAGTTCCACAAAAAAAAAAAAAAAAACAACTTACCAACAACTAAAAGCCCAGCTCCTGATGGATTCACTACTGAATTAACAATCTAGTGATTACTCCTCAAACACTTTAATGATAACAAAATAAGCATTGCTCTCAAATTCATTCCTAGAAAAAAGTATTACCTGGATACCAAAACCAGAGAACAATCTAATCAAAAAAGAGAACTAAAGACCAATCTCACTAAGGAACACAAAAATTCTCAATAAGATACTAGCAAACAGCATACAGCAAATAATCAAAAAGATTATACCACCATGAAAAAGGATTCAGCCTGGGGATGTAGAGAGTTCAATATGACAAATCAATGAATATAGTATGCCACATCAACCGAGTAAAAGAAAAAATTTTCATGATTTTATGCATTAATAGATACATAAAAGGCATTTGACACAGTCTAAGCTCCATTCATGATAAAATAAAAAAAACACAGAAAATTGAAACAGATGATCTTTACCTCAGTCTGCTAAAAACCATCTATCTACACTAAAAAACAGCATCACACTGAATGAAAAAAAACTGAAAGCTTTTGCTCTAAAATCAAGAACAAGAAAAGAATATCTACTATCACCCTTGCTATTAAATGTTTTCTGGAAATATTAGCCAGAGCAATTGGACATGAGAATAAAAACATGAAAGAAAGAAGTCAAATTATGATTATTCACAGATGACATAATACTCTACATAGAACATCCCAAAAGCTCCATCAAAACACTTATATATTTAATAACAAAATTCAGTTTTTTAGCTGGATACAAATTAAATATTCAAAACTCAATAGAATTCCTATACATAAACAGCAAACTCAATAAGAGGGAAATTAGAGAAACAACATCCTTCACAGTAGCATCCAAAAAAGGGAATACTTAGAAATAAATCTAACAAAGGAAGTAAACTATCTATATATTGAAAATTACATTACTCTGAAAAAGGAGATCTAAGAGGATATCAGGAAATGGAAAAAGTCCCTTGTTCATGGATAGAAAGGATCAACATAATGAAAACGGCCATATTCCAAAAATTGCATATTTAGTGCAATTCAGATCAAAATACCATTATCATACCTCACGGAACTAGAGAAAACATTCCAAAAATTCATCTGAAACCAGAAGAGACCTAAATAGTGAAATTAATTCTGGGTAACAAAGGCAAATCAGAGGGCATCACAATCCATGACTTGAAAATGCACCATAGTACAACTGATTTTAAGAAATGTGTGGTACTGGCCAAAATGCCTGAAAATTGATGGAACAAAGTACAAGATTCAGAAATAACTCCAAATTCACTCAGCCACCTTTTATTTGACAAAGGGCCCAAATATGTTCTCTGGAAGAACGATAGCCTCTTTAATAAATTGTATTGGAAAAAGTGGCTTTCCATGTGCCAAAGACTAAAACTAAAGCATGTCTATCACCATGCACTAAACTGAAATCAAAATGGATCAAAGATCTAAATATTAATACAGAAATAATAAATTTACTGGAGGAGATAAAGGTAGAAATCTGGAAGACATAGGTGTATGTAAAGACTGCACAAACAAACCCCCTACTGCATCAGCAATAATATAAAGAATCAACACCTGGGATATTATCTTTTGAAAAAACTTTTACACAACAAAAAAAACATCCACAGAGTAAAATCAACCCACAGAGTGACATAAACTTTTAAGCAATTGGTTCTCAGACAAAGGACTACTGTCTAGAACATTTCAGCAACTAATTAACTTCAGTAATCAGATGCCTCAAATTTAAAGACCCAATAAAAAGTGGACATCTGAGGTGAATACACACTACTCAGATGAAGAAGCACAAACAGCAAATAAACGTGTGAAGAAGTGTTCAACATCAGAGATCATTTAAGAGATCAAACTAAAACAACATTGAGATTCCATCTCACTCCAGACAGAATGGCTGTCATCAAGAAGTCAACCGATCACAATGTTGGATGGGCTGTGGGGAAAAACAACCTTTCTCCACTGTTGGTGGGAATGACACTGGTACAACCACTGTGGAAATCAGCATGGAGACTTCTCAAAAAAAAATAGGACTAGAGGCCCCATTTGGCCCACCTATTCCATTAATGGATCTTCCCAGAAGAATTAAAAGCATCACACCCCAGTGATATATGTGCATGCATGTTTTTTGCAGCACAGTTTGTAATAGCTAAATCTTAGAAACACCTCAAATGCTCAATAAACAAATTTAAAAGATGTTGGCTTTATACAATGGAGTATTAATCAATCATAAATGCAATCCTGATCAATACGCAGGATAAACTGAGGGGGTTTGTGTTGGGGTTTTGTTGTTTTTTTGTATTTTAGTACAGGGTCTACAGGGTCTCACTATGTGGATCGGACTTGTAGTGATTCTCCCATTTTCAGCCTCCCAAGAGCTGAGATTACAGGCACTCACCACCACACCCACTCTCAACCACCCTCTCAGTGCACCCTAGGGCGGGGCCAGCACAGCACACCAGGGATGGACCCCCTGCCCACCGCGTCTACCTAAACAGGCGCCTTAGTCTGCTGAGCTATTCAGCTGGCCCTTAAACTGAGTATTTATTGTTAAATATGTAATAATATTGTTGAATAAGATGCAGCTTGAGGCCATACTTTTTTTTTTTTTTTTTTTTTTTTTTTTTTTTTTTTTTTTTTTTTGCGGTACCAGGGATTGAACTGAGGATCCTGTCCTTGCCAGCCACTGGGCTATGTCTCGGGCCCGAGACCATACTCTTAAGTAAAATAAATTGGACACACATTTTTGAATATTGCATTGCATTGTATCTCTGGTGTGAGAAATTGAAGGTACAAATAACAAATAAAATATGTAATAGATATTGTGAATGAGGAAGAAACTGCTCAAAAGGAAAAAGGAAGGGAGGGGGGAAAGAAAGAAAATTAAAATAAAGAAATGAGAAAAGAAGTACAAAATGGAAATAAAGCATTGTAAATGAGCATGGGCAGAAGGGTTGAAGAGGGGAGAGGGGAGAGGAATGGAGAAAGAGGAATCAGGGTGTTTGTACACACACAAATTCCTTTGATGAATGCGGTCATTATGAGTTTACATCTAAATTGTACCAAGAGGCTTAATAAAACAAAATGAGGCATAGAATTCCATTAATTTGCTCATTTATTATCATTATTGATGCTAAAATTCTCATTTCTATTTTTCATTGACTTAAATTTTATTTATTCATTTCATTTATTCTTTTTTAATTTAATTTAGTCTAATTTAATGTTTTATATTAAGGATGTCTGCTTTATGTTCGTATTATTTATCATAAATATATATTTTATCAACTACATACATTATGTACTTAATGCACAGGAGAGTTTATTTCTATCATTTTTTCTTTGACATTTCCCACTGTTCCTCCCATCCCTAAACTACATGTTCACTCAGAGGCTCTTCTCTTTCCCTAGTTTTTACCTCTTACTACATCTTTAGCCTGTTAGGAAGTAACTTTTTTGTATATAGTAAGAAAATAACTACATTTATGAACTTTCTACCAAACAACTTGCTAGCTTTTTCATTCCTGCCAGCTATGCTATTTTTTATTTTTGCATATTTAATAATGTTTACGCAGCTATTACAAATATATTGATACTTGTGTTTTCCAGTGCAAGACTGAGATCTTTAACCTCTTGTACTATATTTACTGTAAGTTCCAAATGCATCATTTGCCCTGCCCACCTCATAACGCTCTCCATACCAGAAAGGGGATTACTGATTACTTGTCAGCTTGAATTAAGGTATCCTCGCAATTCTTCTGTGTTCTGTTTCCTCTGAGTGCTGTATTTCAGTTCTAAGCATTCCTTAGTGAAAGCAGACACAGCGGCCACGGTAGAACTTTTCTCGTTACTGAATCATTTTTCGTGGTACCTCTTACCCAAACCAAAGCAGACAAGGACAATGCTATGCATTTGTCTCTGAAATGCAAGAACTGTAATTAATTTGGTTAGAACTGCCAGAGCACCAGAGAGGAGAAGCTGTTGTACCCTGTTAAAGTTGACTCCATTTTGTTGCCCTTCTAACCTCGCTGAGTTCCTGTTCTGTATGCGCCGACCCCTCCCAATTCCTCCTCCAATTTCCCAATTCCTCCAATTCCTCACCCCTGTGACTCAAGTCTTATGATATCTGTTCCCCAAACCTTATCTCAATGAACTATATATGACTGCCAATTCAGCACCTCCACCCAACAGAACCACCCCATAAACTAATGACTCGCTGTACCCCATGATTGCTGATTCCAGCACCCCACCCAATAAGGACCACCTAATGAACTAGTGACCCTGCCACTTCGTCCTCTCCACCCCTTCCCTGTTTTTGTGGTTTTCAAGCTTAAATACTGACCCCTTGTCAATGCCCGGCATGCCTCTTTGCACCTTGCATAGAGACCGCCGCTGGGTACCAGCTAAAATAAAGCACTTCTTTTAACTTTTGGACTTGACTCATTGTCATTTGATTTTTGAGCTACAACATTAGCCTCAGTCAAATTTTCTGCCCACCCATTCACGTTCCTCAAGTCTGCTTTTGAGTTCAGGTATGTGAGCCCCAAAGCCCCAGGCTGGGGGCAGGGCATGTGGTGGGATGGAGTGCTGTGCTGACCAGCGTGATGTTGCTCACTCATCGGGCCATGTCTGCTCCACTCACGCCGCTCCTAGGAATGCCCTGGGCATGTCCTATTCCCTCCTAAGGTCCTTCAGGCGTGGCCGCTGGGCTTACATGCCCTTGTGGTCGTGGCTGGGGTTTATCCTGCTGACTCTGTCCTTCTGGACCCCTCAGCTCACCCTGCGTCTGGAGCAGATGCCTCCGCAGCAGCGGCACGTGGGCGGCGCCCTCCTCGCCAGGCGGCGTGAGCAGACCCAGGGCCGTGCTGCGAGGCTCGAGCAGCCCACCCTGGTCCACCCGGCGTGCTTGGCTCCCTGGTGCGCTCGTCAGCTTTCTCTTCGCTGAGTCACAGTGGCCAACACCCATGACTTACAAGAGGAGAGGCTCCATGTGTTGGCGGTTTCATCCCACAACCAGTGTGCTGCAAAGCAGAGAGACATCGTGGCAGAAAGGGATGGCGCTTAGTTGAGGGTAGCCCTGAAGGGCAGCACGGGAAGAATGCCAGGGAGAAAGGGACAGGGAGCCAGGCTTGGATGCCAAGGCCATGCCCCGTGACCTGCCAGACGCACCCAGAAGTGGGCTCTGCCAAGCCCTGGGATGGACCCCAAAGCCACTCAAATTGAAATTCTACCCCTAAGCCTATCATCTGCTCTCGTCTGTCCTCAAATTTCCAAATCTTCATCTAAATTCCATCATAATCCAAAACATGGGCGAGTGCACGAGCACACACACACACACCCCAAGTAGAATATGGTTGTCTGAGGGGCTTGAGGTTTGATTCTCTGTCCAGAGGCTTACTGGACTCTATGCATGCGGTCCTCCTCTGCATTTTCTTCCAGCTTGCCACATCTACCTACATCTGACCACACTTGGGAGTGGAAGGCTAAGTTCAGCCCACCAGATCTCCTAAGTGTAAGGTTTTCTTAAGCAGGACTTTCATTTATTTTACTTTATTTATTTTTTTTTATTTTTATTTATTTATTTATTTTTGTGTTTTAGGGAAGGGTCTGCAGGGTGTTCAGGGTTTCACT
>NW_004524637.1:6748034-6755130 GCF_000260255.1 Octodon degus
CAATCACAAGCTTGCAAAACCGTTCAAGTGAATGTGAAGACAGAGTTTCAGATCTTGAAGATGCTGGTGTAGCTAGTGAAAAGGTAAGAAAGGATTTCATAAACCAACCCTTGGCTTATTTTTACTTTTAAATAATTATAGTTTCAATTTAAAAGTTGTATTTCATTGTTTTTAAAATTCCTCTGGTCAGGGACAGGAGATAGCTCAGTGGACTAAGTAACTAGGCAAGCACAGGGACCAGAGTTCAATCCATGGTCCCACATGCTGTGCTGGCCCTGCCCCCTGGGTGCACTGAGCCCACAATGGAGTCCGGGCATGGTGGCATATGCCTGTAATTTCACCGCTGGGGAGGTTGGAAGCAGGAGGAGTTCGAGCTGCATAGTGAGACCCTGCACACACACACACACACACACACACACACACACACACACTAAAATTCCTCTGGTCATTTAAAATAGTTTCCTACTGATCAATTTTCTTTTTTCTTTTTTCTTTATTTTTATTAATTTTATTGAGAAACAAATAGCAATGAGACAGTTTCAAAACTGATCAATAGGACAGTTTCAATAATTAATACATTGCATATTGTCTTCATAATGGTTAGTCATAATACAAGATGCAGACATGATATCCTATCCAAACATTATTAGTACAAATCTTTCTTCTCTTTGAATTACAAGAAAGTAGCTGTATACCTATCCTAACTATTTTGCATATACAGATACAAAATCGTCGTTCATTTGTATCCCCTTTTTTGGTCTAGTTTTGTCAAAGAAAGGTATTCTATTGGCATTTAAATATTGTAGGTATGTGAATTCAGCAAAATATTCCAATATAGTCTAGTAGCCCATAATAGTAGTGGGTTATCTGTAAGACTGACAATGTCAGTTGTTGACTTGAGCCTTTTACAGCTCAGCATACTAATATGGCTTTACTTTTCATACCTCATTATTGTATTTTCCTGCTGGATGGTTAAGACCAAGACAAAGCAAAACCTATATAACAAGAAAAGTAACTTTTGTACCTGACAAGGTCAGTCAAATCCCCTCAGGATTTACCCTGAAGCCCTGCACCGCACTTTGTAGATCCTTCGTCAGTGTCAGCCAAGTGGATGAGTCATGGCCATTGCTTGACCAATGTGCTCTCTGTGAAAGCCTGAGAGAATGTTTTCTCTCCATGTGACTCCTCTTAGGTGCACTACATCATCGCCATTGATCACTTATTATTATGATTTTTCCAAGTTCTTTGTTTTACTTATAAATTCCATTTCAATTATTTTATCTAATCTTTATCTTTTTTAATTCATTTGTTGACTCTTCCGTACATATGGTATGCAATTTTATAGCCTATGCTTTACATTTATATTTTTTATATTCTCATTTCTTGGTGGTTTCCCATTGCATTCATATCTCTTCTATATTAATACATTAGAAAATATTTTTACTGTTTCTTTGAAAAACAGAGTACAACATACTAAGGACCTGCTTGTTCTGGTCTACTGAACATGGGCTGCTTGTGATGACATGCCAATTGCTGCTATGATGTCTCTCAGGTAGAAGGTTGTTCAAGAAGAAGGGGGTGGTGAAGGAAAGCAAGAGACAGGAAAAGGAATAATGTGAGACTGTCCTGTTTCAAGGTTGTATATGGTGAGATTTTTGGACTTATGTGCAAACATGACAATTATATAATTCTTTATGCCTATTTTAAAAATATAGTCTAATTTTTAAATGTTTTTTATCATATTCTGTAGGGACTTAAAGTTCAACATATCAATACTTGATGAAAAATACCTGTTCCATATTATGCCTAAGATGTTTGATATGCAGACAGATAGTGAGGTTAAGCTTAACAGCCTAAGTTGTTTGATAATAACAACAAGCTTGTCTTCTGGATGGTTAACAACCTAAGTTTGCAGACCAAAATTAGAGAAAAAGGAGGGCTGTAAGAAAAACATTTTTTAGCCCAACATTTTGGCCCTAACCTTCTAAGGCCAATTAAGACTCAGGACATATGAGAACTTGTACTGTAACATCATGTAACTCGGTAGTGTCCCAAATTTTCTGATCAAGGAGATTATGGAGCCAAAGAGGAAAGTGGTTGATGATGTAGAGTGTGCCTAAGGAGAGTCACATGGAGAGAAAACATTCTCTCAGGCTTTCACAGAGAGCACATTGGCCAAGCAATGGCCGTGACTCATCCACATGGCTGACACTGACAAAGGATCCACAATCCAAGGTAGATGATCTCAGGATAAATCCTGAGGGGATTTCACTGACCTTATCAGACCCAAAGGCTACAACTTTTATTGCATAGGTCCTGCTTTACCTTGGTCTTAACCATCCAGAAGGAAAGTATAAAAACGTAATATAAGAAATAAAGCCATGCTGTTATGTTGAGCTGTTGGGGACTCAGGTCAACAATTTCTAACATTGCCAGTGAAGTGGAAGAGTCAATACTATTATGGGCTACTGGACTCTTTTAGAATATTTTGCTGTTTACACACCTATAATATTCAAATAACGGAACTTAACAAAAAAAGGGGATACAGATGAATGTCTGTTTTGTATCTGTGTATTCAAAGTGGTTGGGATAGATATATAGTTACATTCTGTTAATGAATAGAATGATTTGTTCTAACAGTGTTTGTAAATAGGATATCAAGTCCACATCTTGTACAGCAATTAACCACTAAGAAGAATGTATGCAGTGTGTTAATTATTGAAACTATCCTACCAATTTGATTTAAAACTGTCTCATTGCCATTTGTTTATCAATAAAATTATGGCAAAAAAAACTTACAACCCCCCCCAAAAAAAAAGGAATAGGAACAATTACACCTTTGATTACTGTGTAACTAATATAACCAGGAGCAGATCTATAGGAATGATGTCCTACTGAAGGACTAATGTGAAACTGTAAAATGCTAAGTAATATGCAGATATGATTACATTTTAATGACACTAATAATATGAAGAATGTTAGGAAAGATAAAGGAAAAATCTGTAATATGCCTGAACTGTTTATGGAGGCTACATGTTGACCAAAAGTTGATGAGATTGATAACTTTTATTTGATTGGTGCTGTACAATTTGTATACTGTGCATTACTGTATTGTTTAAGATTTTACTGACTATATTTTGAATATAAAATAATAACTCTAAACAAGGGAATAAAACCAAAAAAAAAAGGACCTGCTTGGACCTTTTTAAGTTGTTGCACTTCAGAAATGGTTTCAGATGCAGCTTCCAAATCTTTTGAATGGGCCCACTATTAGACCACCTCGCAGAGGTGGCCTTAACATGGGTTGGATTTCTCCCATAGCCTCACCTTTCTTTATTTCAGACTCTAGTTTCATCTACTGGATGGGGCTTTTGCTATTCTGTGTCATTGTATGGAAAGAGAAATCCTTGAGTATTTTCCTTACTGCTCATGAACCCTGAAATGAATTAAAAATTACAATTCCTAAAAGGTGTGGATGTCTGAACATCAGAGGATTGTGCTGAAGACATTCTGCCTTCACCCCCAAACTGCAACACACTTTGGAATTAACAGATACTCTCTAAATAACATGTTCATGTAATCTCAGATCACTTGGAAGCATACTTCATACCAAAAATCATATTTTCACTTACTGATTTCTTGCATCAGAATTGAAAATGTTTGGGTAATAATATTCCTTATATGCAAGAAATATCAAGATTCAGAGCCCCTTAGGTTAGTTATTTATTTTCCACAGATACTACAGGTCCTCACATGTAGTAGACACCTATAAATGTTGACTGGTAGAGAACACTGGATATAAAATATGAAATAAGGTGGTCAGACTTCTTTGCCAATTGAGTCCTTAAACCCATTGGCATATTGTCTTGCATAAGATACATTTCCTACTAAGCCAATTAAGTTTCCTTTCAAATTTAAGACATCCAACATACTGTAACTGCACTAAGTCCAGGGAGGAAGAACACATACATATCTACAGTTGGGAAACTGGGTAAACATTCTTAGTTTTATTTTTGAAACATGGCACCAGCAAGACAAAAGGATCAAAGACTGGAGTTATCTCAGGAACGTAGAAAAGAAGACACAGTACTTCACTGAAAATTTTAAATATTTTGATCTTTGTCATTGAGTGTTACAGTCAAGCCATGAAGATATGTTTGTTCAAAGGGAATATATGCATATATAGTCACTTCATTTAATTCCATTTTGCCTTCCCTGAATTCTCTAGTAAACAGTGGAAATCAAAAGAAGTCCCAGGGAAATTTGTTTTGAGAAAGGGAAAAAAACAAAATTCCCACATGCTGAATAGTAGATATTATGTATGTGCTGTACATCCAAGTGTATGCCAAGCACTAAGAAACTTCTTTCTGCAAACTGACGAAACTTTTACCTGTACAGCACTCAACAAATTTCCACTTTCACAGGACAATTCATAACTATTGGTACCTTCGGTTCTTTCTCATTCAAAATAAAGCATTGACATATAAGTCAGCAAAGAGTAACATTATTCTGGAGATAGGCATGAATCTATTGCAATCTATCTTAAAACATTACTAGGAAAGCTAAGGAATTATTTATCTAGAACAAATTATCTGCCATCCATATCACACATGATCATGACATACAGGTGTTGAAAATAGCTCAAAACTATTTCTTTTTATCCAATTTTGATTAAGTGAGAAGACTGAAGGCTGTCCATAAGCATAGATATCTTCTATCAAAAGAGAACAAATGAGTAACTCTAGTCACTGAAAAATGTCTAAGCACAACCAACAGTAACAACCCTGAAGAAGTGTAGATTTCCCCATTATTTTTGACAGGAACTTTTTTCTAAAATAACGTATTTTAGAAAAATCACCATACTCTTAAGTGAAATAAATCAGACCCACATGAGCAAACATCATATCATCTCCCTAGTATAAGAACCTGAAAGAATAAGCAAAATCTGAAAGGCACAACAACTACTGCAAAAAGGGAAAGGATCTGTTGAAACAGAAGGAAAAACTGGGATGAGGAAAAGGATGGGGGGCGTGGGGAGAGGGAAAGAAGTCATATTTATGTATGTATGCAGGATGCCTTAGATAATTGTACTCCTGATTTTGCTGATCTATTGAAAGGAGAAGTTAATGCTTAATTTTTTTGTGTTTTTTTCTTTTTAATTTATTATAACTTTTTTTCCAATTGTGCATGTACATATCTGGTAATCTGAGCAACTAATTTGAAGGCAATACTGCAATACAACAAGCTGTCAAATTCATATTCTTTGGTTTAGTGAAATTCTATATATTTTCTAATGCTTTGATTAATATTATTTTGTATAATCTTTTAAAAATAAGATAAAATCACATATTTTGTGGTTTCTGCTTTATTGCTATGCGAAGCATGTCTTTGACATTCCTGACAGTGGTGCCATAGGAAAGAGGGCTTTAATGTGGCGGAATGGAGTTTTGGGTGGCCCCGGCCGCGTGGCACAGAGCGGGCACGAGGACAGAGGACACGCTGGCCGGTCAGTGTGGGGGTGATGAGTCCTGGGAAAGAGGAAGGAAGGGGAACTCCCACGGAGGTAAGGATAACCCCAGCCGGGCCTGTAGACAACCGAGAAGGCGGAGAAGGGGCGGTAGGATGTGCACAGCCGCAGAGAATAAGAGAGTTGGGAGGAGAAAGGAACTTACAGAATCTCCTCGTAGCTAACAAATTAAACCATCTTTAGATGCTTTAGAGGGGCAGGAATAAAATGTGGGAGTCCCTTTACTTTCCCTGGTGAACTTTTTCTTTTGAGTCCCAGCATTATTTCTTTTGCGTGTTTACTCAGACAGTCAAATATTGACTTACCCAACGAATATAAATTGAGTGTCTACTAAGTGCCAGCTGCTGTTCTTGGCTTCAAGGAGACAGCAGGGAAAGAAACAAAGAAAAGCTCCCAGCCCGAGGAAGGAGCGTCTCATGAGAGAGAAACAGAAAATGCACAGACGTCAGAGAAGTGTTCCAGTACGTCAGACGGTGATGGTACTATAAGACTGTAGAACTGGGAAGACATCCAACAGCAAAGGACACGGGCAGTCCTGGGAAGGCTGCAAAGCTCAGCGCCAGGGTGCTAAGAGTAGCCAGCGAAGGCTTTCTGGGGGAGGAGCCGTCACGCCAAGACCTGCAGGGAGCGACCGCTCTGCACGCACAGTTCTGCGTCACCCAAGCCGGCTGCACAGTTTGAGATCACTCGCGGGGAAGTAAATCAAAGCCCTCCGGGTGACAGGGGGCCTGGTGTGTCGCGATGGAGTCAAGGTTTTTTCTCTGTGTGTTTGGTAAAATAAATACACTCTCTGGTGAATGGCACTGGCAGATACAAGTTAGCCTGATATTCTTCAAATGGTGAGTTATTAGCCACTAGCGGATGAAGAAATTCATCCCCAAACAAGAATATCCAATTAACAATGGTTGATACATTATCTATTTTTACTTTTCAAAATAAAATAAAATTTGAAGAAAATCCATCTCATTAATTTCTTAAAAGAAAATAGAACAAATTAGAACATAAGATAATTGTGACAACCATGAATGCTTGGAATTGTTGATTTCAGCAGCGCATATTTCAGCGTGAGGAGATACACGTCTGGGTAGCGGGTTGTGATATAAAACACCTCTTGTTATGGATCCCAGTCAAAATGTTCGAGAAACATGGAAGTGGCCTGGCCTGGCCTCCAGTTCGTGGTTTTGCACCTATCTTCGGAAAAGTGCTTCTCTATGTAAGTGTAGTTCACTGAGAGGAAAAATGATATTTCAGAATTATCTAGGACGTACCTGCCCTGCTAACCCATTCTTATGCCTCTTCATTCTGACAAAAAGGCTTTCTTTTAGTGATCCATTGCCACTTCACTAATCCTCCACTCATTCCAAAAGCCATTTACCACGTCTCCTGAGCAGATGTTTCCTCGCTCACAACAGCCTAGTGACTGCCCAGTGTAGTCTGACATTACAACAACTGCCAGTGACAGCCTGTCTTAGTTACTTTTTACTCGTTGCTGGGACAAATATCCCACACTCAAAATGAAAGAAGGAAAGGTTTATTTAGCTCACAGTTACTGGAGGGTTCAGTCCATAT
>NW_004524637.1:6755230-6762413 GCF_000260255.1 Octodon degus
TTTTATTTATTTATTTATTTTTGTGTTTTAGGGAAGGGTCTGCAGGGTGTTCAGGGTTTCACTATTAGATCGGACTCGTAGTGATCCGCCTGTTTACAGCCTCCCAAAAGCTGGGATTACCGAAGTGTGCCACCATGCCCAGACTCTCAGCGTGCCCTGGGGGCAGGGCTGGCAGGACTGGCCAGGGGATCCAACCCTCGGCCCCTGCGCCTGCTTGCAGGGGCTTTTATCTGCTGAGCTATTTGGCCGGCCCTAGGCAGATCTTTTAATCTCCAAAGCTCTATTCATTTTTATGAGTAAAACTTCTGATTATCTTATCTATTCTGTAGCTTGAGAGAAATCAGTAATGATCATCTTCCTTTATACACCATTTTCATTTGATTATCTCTCAATTCTTGTCCAGTAATACCCAGTTGAACTTTAAAAAGATAACAATTAATCACATAAAGGCCAAGCATAGGTAGGACAAAGATGGTAGAGGGTAAAGGGATTGAAACTGATTAAGGTATGTTATGTGCTTGTGCCAGAGAAAGGTGGAGGGAAGGAAAGGAGGAAAGAAGAAGGAAGGAGCCCAGGACATGTGGGAATAGGCACTGAGTGACGAAAGAGATTTTTGGGGATAGATATTTGAAACAGGGATGAAACAGATTACTGATGTAGAAAAGCCTACTGCCCCCGAAGAGTGATCCTGTGTAATCTAGAATAAGTGACTCAGATCTCATATCAGGAGTCATTTTCTGCCTTAATCTGGGCTAGAATCATGCATCTACATTATTGAACACAGGAGTACACAGCCCTACAAGACCAAATGTGTTTGGGTAGGAGAGCCTGTACTTCAGGGGGATGCCATTAAGAGAAGACACAAATAATAATTATCATTATTCCTCAGTGAAAATTTGGTAAAATAGAATAGAAAAACTTTAAGTTTTATCTTCTGCTAAATGCCAAATTTAAAGATGCTTGTATTTCATTATGAAGAAAATAAGTTATCTTGTTTGATGCTTCTGCCTGTTTTTTGCTTTTTGTCTTTAAAATTTATTTTAAGGAGTCCTACCTGAATTCCACTCCATCCAGTGATATAATTTTGACAACCAAGGTTTTTCCTATCACAAGTTCTCCCCATGAACTGAATTCAACATCAGTTTCCAGTGGAGATATCTATGTCTCCATTTTAATACCCTTTTTGAATCTAAATAAATAACAGCATAAAAATTGTTCAGTTTCCTTTGACATTGCCCATAAAAGTTTTATGCCTTAAATTACCTTGGGCTTTGCTTTTAATTTTATCTCAGTATTTCATTGATTACAACTAAGAGTGAGACTCAAACATTAAAGCCAACTTAGATCAGGCAAGTTCAATGTGCCAAACTAGCTCCTCTTTCCAGCTCTTAGAAGCAGATGGACTCACCTTTGAGTAAACATATTTGCCAAAATAAAAAAAAAAGAGATTTTACTGGCCATCAAGTTCTTTGGCAAGTAGCACCACCCTCCTCCTGGCCACCCCTAGCACCCCTCGCCAGACTCTTCCATGCACTGAAGGAGGTCTTAGATTCTCACATTCACGACTCTCCCACAACCAGTACTCTATGTGCAATTAATTTTCAACAATGGGAAACACTGGCTCAGGACTAAAGGAGCAAAATGAATTGCTCAGGGTTATTTTCTTTTTTGTAACTGAAGACAGATAACAGCTTTCTCAGGTTCATGATTTGCAGCAGACTTTATTCCACCATCCCCCCTGGCCTGGGGTATCATTAAACTGACCTCATCTTAAAGGAGATTTCTGAGGTGCCACACCCCTCTCTAAAACATCTAGAACCACTGAAGGATGGTTGGAAGAGGAAAATTAGTATTTCCAGCTAACTTATTTGAGTCAAAGACAGAAATCCAAAGAGCTACAAGGAAATGATGCAGTTGTCCTGAAATCAAACAAAAGCATGAAAATATAATAATCTAGCCTCAGTCTGCTCACATGGTGAACTCTGGAGTAGAAATGGCCTCATCAGCTTTCCGGTAGGCATGAATCCACATTACTTGTCTGAGTCTGTGCTTTCAGTGCCTTAGGGCTTATACCTAGAAGAGGAATTAAAAAGCTGTATGAAAATCCTATATTTAACTGTCAGTGGCTTTCCACAGTGGCTGCACCAATTCATATTCCCACTAGCAATGTATGAGGGCTCAATTTTTTCTATAACACTTGTAAATTTGGCTTTTACAGCTATGTTAGAGCCGTCTTGGTAGATGTGCAATGGTAGCTTGTGGTTGTGACGTGCATGTCCCTAACGTGGCCTGAGGGCTGGGCTCATGGCTGGAGTCCTCACAGCAACAGGGAGACGGTTTAGCTCTCTGGTACAAACACCTAGGAAGAGAGCAGCAGCTCGACTGTGGCCCTTCAGGCCGGGCTGGGCTCTGCTCCATTCCATGTGCATCTGCCCTGATGCACTCAGATGAATCCGTGTCTGCTCAAAGAAGAAATTTCATGCCTAAAATACTGTCCAGTTGCTGGAAGAAGAATAAGAAGTACCGAATCACTTATTCTAGTCAATTTTCCAGAAATGCTGCAATAAATTCTTTTCAGCAGATTGACAAGATGATGTAAGACATGTTTTGATATTCCAAAGGAGCAGTTGCCACCACAGTTATATCAGATACAATTGCTCACATTCAAACCCAAGACCAAGTTAAGACTAACAATAATCTATTTTTAAAAAACAAAAGAAAGGAAACACTACATGTCTGCCACCATTACCACGAAAGTCAACAGTGTTCCTGCAGGCACGCCTGTCAGCAGGTTGTGCTGTGCTGAGGGGAAACCATCTTTTACTTTTACTTGGAAAAAAATCAATTCCAGGTGGAAAGAGCAGGACATTGGCAATTTTAATTGATATAGATGACCTCTACTGCAGAGCTTTTCCCTGCTGCAAATCTAGTTTGAAAACACATCACTGTTTCGTTGTAGGAAACGTGAATCTGAAGAAGTGTCTGATGTAACTGATGCCGGGGTAATAAATGGGCAGCAATTTGCCTTCACTAATATGAGTTCACACTGTGCTCGTGTAAACCTGGAGTTTTCTCTAGCTGCTGTGTTCTAAGTAGGTAAGAGCTGAGCCTTTCTGATTGGGTCTTGTTGCTATGCAGTATTCGATACATACGAATGAGATACAGAACACGTGTTTTGAGTTACCAGCTGTGGGCTGGAGCGAGACTGGCTAGGTCGACACATCCACCCAGCTGCTTACTAGACATGTGACCCTAGACAAGTCACTTTATCACTCTGGATGCCCATCTCCTCTCCTATAAAGTACAAATAAGAATGGACTCTACCTAGCAGAGCTTTGTAAAGATTAAATAATGCATTTCAAATAAGGTGGTTAGGACATTACTTTGACTATAGTAAATGCTAAGTAAGTGTTGCTCTTAAAGCAAGACTTTTTATTAGTAGTAAAAATGAGGACACACTGACCTGATCTCTAACTTAACATTATCCAAACAATTTTTGTAATTCTTTTTTTTTTAATTGAATTTTATTTTATGAGCATAAGAGCAGACCATTTATTGGGAGAAAGAAAGCTTATGTTGGACAGGGAGGGACAGAAGGGGGACCTGAGTGACATGCCCCAAGGCAATTACTTTAAACACAAACCTAATTCTTTTTTTTCAGTTCAACATGGTTGTTATATTGCACAAAGCTGCCTTCTGGATATTAACATGCAAAATTTGTAAAGAAAAAAGTTATAGAAACTTAAAAAGGAAAAGAAAAAAAATTAAGCATGAACTCCTCCTTTCAAAAGATGAGCAGAAATTAGCAGTACAATCACCCAAGCTATCCTGTATATATACATAAGTATCTTTCTCCCTTCCTTCTTTCTTTCTTTTGTCCTTTTCCTCATCCCAGTTTTTCCTTCCCTTTGAACAGATTCTTTCCCTTTCACAATATCTACTGTACCTATCAGACTTAACTCTTTGAGGTTCTTACATTAGCAAGACAATACAATGTTTGCATATGGGGGTCTAATTTATTTCGCTTACTAGTATAGTAGTATTACTCAGCTATTAAAAAGATCAACTCGAGGGTTTTATCAGTAAATCTTTGTAATTCTTTCCACCTTATTTCCATTTCCTTCATTCCTGCCATTCTCTATTATGTTGAATTTTCTTTATCAATCCATTTTTTTATGTATAACTTGCTGGGACTGGTAGCACCCACCTGTTATCCTAGCACCAGCAAGTCTGAGACAGGAGGAATACTGCAAATCTGAGACCACCTTGGGCTATAGAATGAGTTCAAGGCCATCCTGAACGACATGTGAGACCTTGTCTCAAAAGAAAAACAAGAAGTATAACTGATATATCCAAACGCCCAAAATATATTTTGATTTTTCTTAATTTTTAAATTTAAACAAATAGGAGTTACTATGGGTAGGTTCTAAGATTCAACCTTGTTTAGCATGTTATTGTAATTTTATATTAATTGCTGACAGTATTCATGTATAAAAATGCTAGAGTATGTATGCTTTTTGTTGATGAATAATTGCATTATTTCTAGTATTTTTACTACACAAATAATGTTTCTTGGAAATTTTGACTGTACAAATAACATTTCTTGATGCAAAAGACTTTCTCTGGTATGTATACTTAGAGGTAGAATAAAAGGACACACCACACAAGTGTTAGGCGTCGTGCAAAAAGTAGCTTTCTCTCTTAGTCCTACAACTTCACCAACAGTTGGTATTGGTGAGCTTGACACCTCCCTCAGTTTAGGAGATGAAGACATACTTCTTTCTGATCTTAACTTGTGTTTTTCTAGTTATTAAAGGGTTTAAATATCTCTTCATGTTAGGCATTTGCATTTCATCTTCATATTGTTTCCTCCCTTATCTGGGAAGCTATTCATCTTACAGGGGGTTTTTCAAACATTCTAATAAAGGGGTCAGGGCAATAGCTCAGTAGAATAAGCACTTGCCTGGCAAGCACAGGGTCCTGAGTTCAATCCCCAGTGCTGCAAAAAAAAAAAAAATCTAATAAGTAATTATTTGTTAGTTATATGCTGTAAATGTCTTTACTCAATGTATAATGTTGTTATAAATAATAACAGATCTCTTCCTTTGTAGTTTCCAAATCACTTATTTATTCATCTTTGTTCTTTACTAGGGTATATATATATATATATATATATATATATATATATATATATATATTGTTTCTAGTGATGTTTGATACAGCTGTTCTTTTTTACCTTAGGAAAGCATTTCTACTCCATCTTTAAAATAATAATATTGTAATGAGTACTGACTTTGGTCAAATGATTTTTCTGTAACTGTTAAGATCACCTGTAAGGAGCCGGGGAGATGGCTCTGTAGAATAAGCGCTTCCCTGGTAAGCACAAGGCCCTGAGTTCAATCCCCGGTTCCAAAAAAAAAAATCACCTGTAATTACCTTGTAATCATATAATAGTTTTTGTACATGTATAAATTGTATAGTATATATTACTATGTATTCAAATGTTTATGGGATTGATCAAGCTTTTTATAATAAGGAATCCCTCCTGCATTGCTCAATTTGTGTTGCTAATAATTTTGACAATTCTTTCCAGCTTCATCAATAATAAAGTCCTGAAATTTTCCTTTCTTACACTTTCTTCCTTTGAGGCTGACATTATAGTTTTCATTAGCTCAAATAATAAGTTGAAAAGGATTAACTCCTTTCTATCCCCCAATTTATATATAAAGCAATTTCCTTGGGAATTTTACTAGAAACTTCTTGTAAAGGAAATACATGGGCTTAGCCTAGTACGCTTTGGCATGGTTTCTATAATTGCCTAAATACAGCTCACCTTTACGAGTCTACCACTTTACAGTACACCAATCAGGAAAGTTGATAATTCTCTCTGGTTGGCATCCATCACCCTATGTAATCCCAGATATTTTCATCACTTTAAAAGAATTCCCATGTCTATTTTTGCCCACTCCGTACCTTTCCTTTAAATGGAACATGTGGGCAGGCCAGATAGCTCAGCGGACTAAAGTGCCTGCCTGGGCAGAGCGCAGCGTCTGGGTTCGATCCCGGCCGTGCTGTGCCGGCCCCGCCCTGAGGCGCGCTGAGGCGGTGCGTGGTGGTGTGCGCCTGTAATCCCAGGGATTGGGAGGCTGAAAACAGGAGAACCACTACGAGTCCGGTCTACATAGTGAGACCCTGTAGACCCTGTATTTACTAAATAAATAAATGGAACATGCAGGACGTGGCCTTTGTGTCTGACTCCTCGCTCAGCGTGCCTTCGAGACCCACGCTTCGAGTACCTCGTTTCGCGTACTCCTTCGGGGAAGGACGAGCATTAGTGTTTTCCACCCTCTAGGGCACACATACACCTGGGACACCTGGTGGGACATGTACACCTGGGACACCTGGTGGGACATGTACACCTGGGACACCTGGGAGTGGAATTGCGGGGTCAGTTCTACATCTAACTTATTGAGAGCCTGTCAAATGGCCTTCCGTGGGGACTGCACTATTGTACACTCCCCTGAAAATAGAGGAGTTCTACTTTCTATGTAATACTTGTAATCTTGGTTTTTAAAAATAAAGCCATTTTGCTAGATGTGCAGTGTCATCTTGTGGATTTGATTCGCGTGTCTAGTGACTGACAAGATAAGCACCTTCACTTCTGCATCCTTCATAACATAGTCTGTTCACAGTCAGGATGGCCTTTTGTCCATTTATACTTAGTGGCAAGAAGTTTCATTTAAGACATAAGCACCGTGTTGAATACATAGTTTGCAAATATTTTATCTCACTGTATGGATTTTTTTCTTTCCTGATATTGTTGTTTGATGCCAAAATTTTTGTAAAATTGATAAAATATGTCTTGCTTATTTCTATGTAAGAAGCTGCATAAAGTACTAATATTTTTCTTTTCTTTACATTTCATAGATATGTACTCATTTAGCTTGTTTTCTAATTTATTGTCATAAAGATGATCATATTCTTTCTACTCTCTGCTAAGTCTATTATGTCCCTTCCCAATTTTCAGCATAATTTTATAGAGAAACAAATAGCAATGAGACAGTTTCAAATCAAATAATTTCAATAATTAACACATTGCATACATTCTACCTAGTGGTTAATTGCTGTACAAGATGTGGACTTGATATCCTATTTACAAACACTATTAGAACAAATCCCTCTA
>NW_004524637.1:6773503-6775433 GCF_000260255.1 Octodon degus
GCTCCTCTGAAGACTGAGACTTCTCCACGGAAGCGGGACTGGGTGGCAGGAAACCAGGCAGGGTGGCTTCCTGCCTTTCTCAATTCCTGGGCCCTATCCACCTGTAGGGCTAGCCCCCATGCTGCCAGGAGCTGATTCAGCCAAGTTGACACAATGTATCAACTAACACAATCCACCCCTTGTCAACTTGGCAACTAGACATACACTTTTTTAAAGCCAATTTCCAGGTACACAGACATGCTTAAACATTTTATAAATTGGACATTGCATTACATTAGAACCATGACGTGTTACCCGTGGCCCTCCAAAGACTCATGTACAACCCTTTATGCAAAAAACATTTTAGTCCATCTCTAAGAGTTGCCAAAGTCCTACCAGTTTCAGCAACACTGAAAAGTCCAAGTCCCAAGCTACCAAGATCTAAAGCAAACTCTTAGCTGTGAGCCCCTCAACAAATGGAAAGTTAAACACTTCTAACATTCACAGGCACAAGATAAGCATTGCCATTCCAAAAGGGATACACAGCAGGATACAAACACCTGGGACCAAAACAAGTCCAAGGTCCCGAAGGGCAAACATTAAGTCCTGTAGTTCCCTGTGGGCCATCCAAAGCACCCTGTAATGAGTAGTGAGCTCCAAAAGCCTTACGTGGCTCCACTGCTAAGGCATTTCTGCTGGTAGCTCATAGGGCTTTTCTCTCAGGCCTACTTTGCTCCCTTTTTGCAGCTTTTCTTAGACCATCCACATTCCTGGCTTTTTCAAACTTCTGAGGTTCCCACTGAGTAGGCTTCTCACTCACAGCTTCACACACTGCCCTCTCAGAGGCACACTGCCTGGCCTCCCAGGCCTTCTTCTGAAATCTGGGTGGAAGCCTTCTGAACCTCAGAACACCTGCATTCCTCATGCGCCTACAACCAAAGCCACGTGGATGACGCCAAGGGCTGCTGCCAACTGGAGCAGAAGCCAGGGTTTCCTCTCTCTTGGCTGTAGGGGTCAAGTGCGTGGATCGCTGAGCACTCTGACCCTGATTCTGAGAAACAAATTCTCTATGCCAGCGCCATTCTGCAATCTGATGTGGCCGCTGCCTCCATTCTGGAACCTGGTGTGGCTGCTGCCTCCATTCTGGAACATGGGGCTCTGCAGCTTTCTCCTCAAAGCAATCTTCACCCTTGCCATTCTGAGGCTGCAAAGGGCAAGAACCTGCCACCTCCTGTGATGCCCTCACGACATCTTTTCTACTCTCCTGTTCCTTCTCAGCAATGGAGATCCTCTCAGCTCTGCTTCACAGTCCACAGCCTTCCTGGCGCTTCCTTTCTGGCCAAACTCACAACATTTTAAATCATCCTTTTGGACTTTTTACTCTTCATTCTTAACAGAAATCTGGCTAAAAGCCCCAAACAACAACCATGCCACTGCCCCAATATTTGGCTGCTTTGAAATATCTTTTGCCAGATTGATCAGTCCGCCATGCTTAAACTCAGTCTCAGGCAAAGTCTCTGGACACGAGCAAAATGCAGACAACTTTTCTGCCACGTCAAAACACAAATGCTCCGGAGTCCAACAACCAATGCAGTCCTTCTTCCCAGGAGAAACCTCCACAGCCTGGTCTTTACAGGCAGGCTTTCTGTCAGTCTTCTGGTCTGAGCTCTGACCAGAATCTCCCAAACAAAACAGCCAAAGCTGTTCCAGCTCTTCCCAAGTAGAGGATTTCTCCAAACCTTTCCTATCTCTTCCCATAAGCCAGTCCCAAAAGCTTGTAATCCACATTGTCAGGTATAGCCACAGCAACAACCCCACTCCTCTGGTACCAAATTCTGTCTTAGTTACTTTTTACTCATTGCTGGGACAAATATCCCGCACTCAAAATGAAAGAAGGAAAGGTTTATTTAGCTCACAGTTACTGGAGGGTTCAGTCCATATTCCGCTGGCT
>NW_004524637.1:6775984-6776557 GCF_000260255.1 Octodon degus
AGTTGTTAACCCTCCAGAAGAGAAGCTTATTGTTATTACCATACAACCTAGGCTGTTAAGCTTAACCTCACTATCTGTCTGAATATCAAACATCTAATGTATAACATGAAACAGGTATTTTTCATCAAGTTTTAATATGATCTGTCTGAATATCAAACATTTAATGTAGAACAAGAAACAGGTATTTTTCATCAAGTATTAATATGTTGAACTTTAATTCCCTACAGAATATGATGAAAAAACATTTGAAAATTAAAATATATTTTAAAAATAGGCATAAAGAATTATATAATTCTTAAGAATATGTGTATCTTTTTTCTTTTCATTGACCAATTACTTTTAAAGTTTATTAATTTCACAAGTGTTTTTCAAAGAGCCAAATGTGGTCTTACCAATTCTATTATAGATTCTTTTCCTATTTTGTTAACTTTATTTTTATCTTTGTTATGTTCTTTGAACCACTTTTGAGAGCGTTGTTCTACTCTTAATTTTAAGATGCACAGGACATTGAAAATTCTTTAGTTGAAGCTATCTTCTATTTAAACCAACCCTTGGGCGTTCCGGGAACCCCCA
>NW_004524637.1:6786570-6793766 GCF_000260255.1 Octodon degus
GGGTGGCTTCCTGCCTTTCTCAATTCCTGGGCCCTGTCCACCTGTAGGGCTAGCCCCCATGTTGCCGGAGCTGATTCAGCCAAGTTGACACAATGCATCAACTAACACACAGCCTGAGCCTGCTGGCTCAAGGCTGAAGGCCAATCACATTCAGTGGTGACAAATGCCACTGTTGATGGACTGAACCCTGTGGGCCAGCGTCCTGACCTCTGAGAATGCACACTTGCACGATGCACAGTCTCCACGGGCACTGTCTCTATCTGAAGATGCGCACACCCCACTCTGGGAGAAGAGGGGTGTTCAGGAAATCCCCAGGCTCAGAAGGGCTGCATTCATTTGATTCTGAGATGGCATAGAAATTTCACTTGCAAGGCCATTTCTCATTCCCAGAACAATTAACCACAATCTTTACCAGCTAAATTTCTTTTTATATCTTTGCTATAATATAAAATGCTCATCCTACTTGCCCTAGTACCTGCAGGCTTTGAGAGCTCTCATACACTACAGCTCCACAGTTTTTGCTAACCACTCAGTTTTCCTTTGCTTCCCTCTTATATTACTGGGCAAGCTTTTCATAGGCAGCAATTTTCAATGACAATTTTGGCTCTAAGTAGATAGTGTTTAGCATTTTTATTAGTGAAACGTAAATAATAGCATCATCCTGGGCATCATCATACCTTCTCAAACTACAGGCTCTGCAACCACATTTTGTCAAGATCTTTAAGTTTCTAGAAAGGGGCATATGATCACCATTTTTACCAACATTTGTCTACTTCCTTATACCCTTCCAAGAAGATGTAATAGACAGGAACGAGTAGCTGCTGTCGTGTATTAGTAAGCTAGGTGAAAGGAAACATAATGGGTCTCTTGGAATTGCTCCACCCCGCAGAAGTAATCCTACTTGTTTTGGCAACCTTCCATTGTTGCTGAATGATACTGGAAGAAAAGCAAGCTCAGACATATGCTACTAATATATCAAGGAACAGTCTCATAAAGTACAGCTGTCGTCGCAAACAGTCAACTAATGTGTGCTTGCATAGTTTCACTGAGTAATTCTACTAATTTTGAAGATGTAATTACTTACTCTAGTACATAACATCTAGATTTACACATAACTTTACATTCTAAACCTAGAAAGCAAATATAAGGAACATGACAGAGTTCCTTAAACACTGAGAAACAGTGTTCCTCAAACACTGAGAAACAAATATTAACTATATCACATAAATGTCTGCCCCATCAGCTATTGAACAAATTTGGTGATGAAGAAAGATTCAGAGCAAAAACTCATTTACTAAAATCAATAATATTATATATATGGAAGCATTCACTAAATCTTATGATCATATAGATGAAAGATTTATTTGCTGTTTGTCCTTTCAGTGAATCAAAAAATAAAAGGTTTGGTTAGACTATTATGTCACTTTATGAGAGACAGATTTATGTTTGAGAAGCTATACTTCCACTTGCAATAAAATAAGGCTTTGTAAGTACATTTCTCTGGTACTGCAGATCCAGGTACTCTGTGTTACACCACTTTTTCTAAACAAGTAAATGCAATAGAAGAAAGATTGTAGGGGATTTGGATCAAACATTTCTTAAAACCTGAAATTGCGGTGCACATTTCACATCCAGGGCAACCTATTTTATAAGAAAAATAGTTTGCGTTTTACCCCCCAGTGTAATTGGCTTATCACTGTAAGCTGATCATTAAAGGATTTTCTAAGAGTTACTTAAAATATTTTTAAATCGTGGAAAATATATCGTGTGCTAGTCACTGTGAAAAAATGCCTGAGAAAATCAGCATGAAGGACAGTGTCATTTTGGTTCATGAGTTCATAGATTTTCAGTCATGGTTAGCTAGTTCTATTGCTTTGGGACTAAATCAAGGCAGAAATAGCATGGCTGGAGGGGGTGGGGCAAAGATGCTGACCTCATGGTGGCCAGGAGAAGGGGGAGGGGAGGGAGAGGGCGGAAAGAGGGAGAGAGAGAAGGACAGCCTTGCTGCATGCGCTTCCTCATTCTTCTTTTGTTCCATCGAGGTCCCCACACTGTTGGATGGTGCTGCTTACTTTCGGGGTGCATTGCCCCTCTGTTTGCTCCCCCATGGGACAATTGTCTCCGGAAATACCCCCACCAACATACCCAAGCTGGCTTAATAATGTCCTGGTTACCTTACCACCCAGTCAGGGTGACAATCAACATTAGCCATCATACCCAGTATCTGGGGAAAAAATAATTAGAATAACATGGTATGTTTCTCCCCATAATGCCCTTGAAGTCACTATGCCTCATAGAAACAGCTCCTGTCTGTTAAGATGGCTGTGTACAAGGCTCGCTTCTTGCACTGGGGGATGCAGCTCAGTAGTAGAGTGCTTGACTAACATCATGAACCCTAGTTTTGATCCTCTGAACTGAAGGAAAATACAACAAAAACCCTCTGTATTAAATGCTATTTTACCTTAAAACAAAACCAGTGTACCCTCCTTTGAGGTCTAGACTCTCTATGCACCCCTCGCACAATATTTTCACACAATTAAATATGTAAATTATTAATCAGATCATATAGTATTAAGATTCTACAAATACATTCTGGCCCCAGGTATTAATATACCTTTCAAGTTAAAAAAGCAGAGGAAGACATGTATGTATAACCAAAACTCAGGGAATAATCCGCAGAATTTTTCACTAAGAATTGCCCTATCTGAGGGGAATTCATGTTTATTTTGTCATCTAAGTCCAAAGAAAGCATCTTCTTACAAAGACAAGCAGAAGTCTAAGCGAGAAAAATGGGCAGGAGAATCTTTCCTCCTCCCCCATCCCCTGCATACACATACTCGACTATGCTTGTAAAATATATTCCTTGGGTCTTTTAGGAAGAGTTCCCAACCTATTTACTCTCATTGCTCAAGTGTCTACTACATGGTTTTACGAAGTTTGATTGCTTTCGTGAAAATGTAAAATTTGAGTGATTCCCACTTATTCCTAGCCTCTACAGAAGCAAGGATACTTGAAAGATTGCAACAAGAGGATTAAATTTTGTTTGTAAGGATTAACCCAGTTCATTGTCAATTTTAAATAACACTTTAAAATACAAGTAAAGAGAAAAACATTTCTAAGACAAGCATAGTTTCATCACTACTCAGTGAGACCTTCAGCATCTTATTGTATTAAAGGACATTATTTCTCTCATTATTTCACTACATGTTACAGAGAGATACTACATTTTGGGGTAAATCTGTGCAGATTCCATAAAATATCCTGGAGGTTAGATTTTAAAATAAATTTCTATACTGAATATAGTGGTGCTTGTCTCTAACCCCAGCACTCACTGGGTAGATGGAGGCATTAAGATCGGCATGAGTTCAAGGCCAGCCTGGGCTACACAGTGAGATCCTCACTCACAGAAAAATAAACTCTTGAGACTACCCAATTTACTTAACACTTCTAAATATTAGAAAAATAAACTGCAATTGTAAGCTATTGTAGGTCTTAAGTTCAAGATAAAGGAGAGTAGTTTTAATTGGAAAGCAATTATCTTACAGGGAAAGATATAAGACACATGCCACTCCACATGCACAGTGGTCAATATCTTCGCATTTAGTTAAAGATATTCAGTGGGCTAGTTTGTGGTCGGTTTTGGAGAACATCCCATGCACAATGAGAAGAATGTGCATCCTCATATTGTGGAGTGAGATACTCTGTAGACATCTAAGTCCATTTTTTAATTATTAATGTTATTGAGAAACAAATAGCAATGAGACATTTTCTAAACCGATTAGGACAGTTTCAATAATTCATACATTGCATATTATTGTCTTCGTAGTGGTTATCCATAGTATAAGATGCAGACATGATATCCTGTCCAAACACTATTAGTACAAATCTTTCTTCTCACTAAATGAAGAGAAAGTAGCTGTACATCTAGCCTATCACACATGAAGGACCATTTTGTATCTGTATATTCTAAGTCCATTTGTCCACAAGTTTGCTTCAGTTCTGATATTTCTTTGTCAATTTTTGTCTGGTCGATCTGTATGTTTGTGACACTGGCGTATAGAGGTCCCTGATTACAAATGTTTCAGTGTTTATTAGATTTTTCTTGCCTGTTAGTATCGTTTTATGTGGTTGAGTATGCCGGTAGTTGGTGCATAGATATGTATTCTTGTTGTCTTCATCTCAGAGTTTGTGCTTAACAAGTATGTAGCTATCATCTTTGTCTCTTGTGATGAGTTTGGCTTGAAATCTACTTTGCATGCAAATAGAATAGCTACCACGGTCTAATTCTGGGTTCCCATCAGAGGAAGTACTGTTTTTCATCTTTTGACTTTGAGCCCATGAATGTCTTTTGAGCTAAATGTATTTCTTGTATGTAGCACACAATTGGGTCATGTTTTGTTTTGTTCTGTTCTGCTCTGGTTTGGAGAATTGACCTCCACTCAGGACCTTGCACTTTCCAGGCAGGTGCCTGTACTGCTGATCTATGTCTCCTTGTTTTTGTTGCATTGGGCCAGTCTGCCTTGTTGATTAGTAAATTGAGACTATTTATACTAATGGGCATTGCCTCACCCTTGTCATATTATCTTCCAGTTGTTTCCCTATTTTCCTTCTCTGCTTAATTGCTTACCCCACCTAGTAGATTCTTTCTCTTAGTGTTTTTGATATTGTGGTTTTCTTTATCTTATTCTAAACCATCCTTTTAGAACACTTTCAAGAGCTGGTTTGATGGTCACAAATTCCTTCAGTTGTTCTTTATTATGGAACTGCTTTATCTGTCCACTGACTTTTAATGATGATTTTACAGGGTACATCAACTGGCAAACTGTGAGAACTATCAATTTGGTACTTTAACCTTAGGAGCAGGATCTACAGTTATTATTAAAATCCATCATAAACCAGGAACTTGCAGGCTGCGCGTTTTCTCTTAGTTGAGTGATTTTACCCAGTAGATGGGAAGTAGTAGATTAAAAGGGATAGAGGAAAAGATAGAGAGATAAATGAAGGGATTTCATAGAAGCAAGGCTGAAGGGCAAAAGATGGCCCCTCACGCTATGGGAAACTGGAGAAAGAAGAAAAGAAAGAATTAAGGAGAAATAACAGAATATCGAAATGGACCAGAAAGACTACAGAAAACATTCACTAAAGTGAAAATATCAAAAACTCAGGAAAGCTAATTGACAAAAGAGAGACAAAACATAAACAGAGAAAAACAAACAATGAAGGTAAAAACCTAAACAGCAAAAAAAAAAAAAAAAAAAAAAAAAAAAAAAAAAAAAAAAAAAAAAAAATGGAAAGGCAGAAAAAGGATGACAAAAATTCCTCTGGTGGGGCCGGGGAGATGGTTCAGTGGAATAAACACCTCCCTGGCAAGCGCAAGGGCCTGAGTTCAATCCCCCGGGTCCACCAAAAAATAAAAAATTCCTCTGGTGTGCTCAGTTCCACGGCACTGCTCGAGCTGGAGCCTGAACGTATGCTGGGTGACACCTGGCAAGCACGTGATGGGGTGAGCGCTGGGCGAGGGGCCGGTCTTGGCCTCGGGACGTGGGGGCTGGGGCCAGTTGCCAGCAGCCTTCCGTTTCCCGTCTCCCACCCACATCTGGGCACCCTTGTCTCTGTGCTCGCCCCGCTAGGATTACAGGTGCTAGGATTGAGGGTGGGTGATTACTAAATCAGTCTGCTGATGCGATTGACACCACCCTAATCCTGGCAGGCTGGATGCAGTGCAAGGGACAGAGAGAAGCTTGTCTGCCCCTCATTGCTTCGCTGCCTTCTGCCCACCAGGAGCAACTGCTCTCTGCCAAGCCGCCCTACCAGGAACCCAACCAACTATGGACTGAAACCTCTACTGTGAGTGGAATAATGGTTTCCTGTCTTAACTTTGGGCATCGGGTATTCTGTCTCAGCAACAAGAAAAGAAACTGAGACAGGTTTGGTACCAGAGAAGTGCGGTGGTTGCCATGACTGAACCTGCCCATGTGGTCCACTAGCCTTTGGGACTGGCTTGTGGGAAGAGTTAGGAAAGGTTCAGGGATGCTGGCTGAAAAGGTACAGCTGGCATGCCTCAGGCTGTACTTGGTGGGAGCCTCTGGCTAGAGCTCAGGAGACCAGAAGGCTGACAGAAATCCTGCCAGTAAAGACTAGGCTCAGAAGTATTCTGCTAGGAAGAGGGGCTGCACTGGCTGTTGGGCTCCAAACTATGTGTTATCCCTTGGCAGAAAGCATTCTGCATTTGATCCTATGCAAAGACTTTGCTTGTGCCTGAAATTAAGGGCTGCAGACTGACTAATCTGGAAAAAAAAATCATTTTAAGATAGTCTGATGTTGAGGCCATGGCATGGCTGCTGTCGGGGGCTTTTAGCCAAATTTATGTTGAAAAATCAAGAGCAAAGAGTCCAACAGGATGATTGTAAGGCCAGAAAGAAAGTTCCAGCAAAGCCACAGCCTGCAAAAATGGATCAGAGGGGAAATCCATCACTGAAAACATTAGCAAAGGAAGTCCAAGCGCTTCAGAAGATGACAGAGAAGACAGCCTGAAGAGAGCACGAGAACCGGCAGAACGCACCCTGTGCAGCCTCAGACTTGCAAAGGACAAACAGTGCCTGGAGAAGAGCACCCCGGAGCACCACGGTCCAGGGCGCAACCTCACCCTCAAACTCTCTGTCCCCCTTCAATTTGCAAAACATCTATTTCCATGTTTCCTTTTATCAGTCTTTTCTTCTCCGGTGCTTTGAATTATTCAAATGAGAAAAGCTGTACAGAATTTAAGATCCTGTTTCTATTTATTTCACTTAACATTCTTTTCAAGGTTTGTCTGTTTTCTGACCAAGCTCTCAAGCACATACTTCTTTACAGCTGGGTCGTGATACTCCGTTATGTACAGACACCACATTTTCTTTATCTGTTCGGATGTTGGTGGATACATACACGGATTCGAACCTTTGATCATTATTATAAATTGTGCTCTATTGAACACTGGTGTGCATGCATGTCTGCAATGTGATTCTTCAGGAAGATGCCTAGAAGAGAAACAGTTGGGTGCAATGGAAGTTCTACTGTTAGTTGTTTAAGAAATCTTGCCTGGCAAGTGCAAGGCCCCGAGTTGGATCCCAGTACTGAAAGAAAGAAGGAAGGAAGGAAGGAAGGAAGGAAGGAAGGAAGGAAGGAAGGAAGGAAGGGAGGGAGGGAGGGAGGGAGGG
>NW_004524637.1:6798013-6801048 GCF_000260255.1 Octodon degus
GTATGCAGTGTATTATTTGTTGAAACTGTACTTTCGATTTGATTTGAAACTGTCTCATTGCTATATGTTTATCAATAAAACTTTGAAAAGAAAAAAAAAAAAAGAAACCAGCCATAAATCCATCAGGTCATGGACTTTGTTTAATTGGTAGTTTTTTTGATATATTTTAATTACTGCTTAAATTTTTATTATTTGTGGGCCAGCCAGATAGCTCAGTGGACTAAATCATCTGCTTAGGCAGGCTCAATCCCCAGCTTGCTGTGCTGGCCCGCCCCAGGGGCACTCTGAGACTGTGAATGAGCCTGGGCGTGGTGGCACTCACCTGTAATCCCAGCACTTTGGGAGGCTTAAAACAGGAGGATCACTACAAGTTGGACCTGTGTAGTGAGACCCTGTAGACCCTGTACTAAATACATTTAAAAAATTATGTTACTTATTCAAAATGTCTCTACCTTTTTTATTTAGTTTTGATAATTCATATGAGTCGAAGAACCTGTCCATTTCATCAAATTTTTCCAGTTATTGTATAAAAAATTTTTTTTCTATATTTTACGGAAGGGTCTACAGGGTGTTCAGAGTCTCACTACTAGATGGGACTCGTAGTGATCTGCCTGCTTACAGCCTCCCAAGAGCTGGGATTACAGGCGTGTACCACCACGCCCAGTCCCAATTGCCGGCTCAGTATGCCCTGGTGGCGGGGCCAGCATGTCAGGCCCTGGGAGGAACCCTGGCCCCCTGAGCCTGCTTACAGGCATGGAATGCAATTTTTGATGCTGAGTTTGGTTAGTAGTTTATCTGTTTTATTTTTTCGTTCAAAGAACCAGCCTTTGATTCACTAACTCTTGGTACTGTGTTTTTTAATTAATTTCTACTCTGATTTTTATTATTTCCATCCTTAAATTCATTTTAGATTTGGATTAGGCTCAGACTGAGTTTATTATTTTTCAAGTATCTTGAGATTTGCCTACTGTAGGGTTCTTTCCACTGAGTTTACTGTTTTCCTGATGTGAGCACTGAGTCTCCTCCCCTCTGAGGACTCTTTTGGCGTCCCATTGGTTCTGTGGGTGGCGTTGCATTGTTGGCTCTCAAAATTATTTTTTTCTTGTTCTTATGTGACCTAATCAATGCGCACAAGTGTGTTATTTAATGGTCAGGGGTTCATAAATTTTCTATGGTTTCATCTACAATATATTTCTAGCTTCAGCACACTATG
Organism: Octodon degus; assembly: GCF_000260255.1. Taxonomy (NCBI): domain Eukaryota; kingdom Metazoa; phylum Chordata; class Mammalia; order Rodentia; family Octodontidae; genus Octodon; species Octodon degus. Next base: position 6,799,227 of record NW_004524637.1, read on the forward strand.
GCCTGATAGTCTGACACTATGGAGTGATTTTGATTCTTTGATATTTATTTAAACATTGTTTGTGGACTAGGGTATGGTCAATTTTGGAGAAAGTTCTGTATGTTGCTGAGAAAAATGTGTAGCTGTTGTAAAAGAACACTCTACAGACATCTATTAACTCCATTTATTTGAAAGTGTGGTTTAACACTGGCATTTCTTTCTTGATTTTTCTTTAGTTGATCAGACTTTTTATGAAAGTGGGGCATTGAGGCCACCCATTATGATTTTGTTGGTATTTACTTGATTGTTTTTATATCATACAATACTTATTTTTTGAAGATAGGTGCTTCAGTAATCAGTGCATATATATTTACAGATGTCATCTATTCCTGTTGGACTGTTTCCTCGACTAGTATGTCATAGCCTTCTTTGTCTCTTCTGATCAGTTTCAGCTTGTAGTTTACTTCATCTAAGAGTAAAATCATTACCCTGCTTGCTCTTGAGGTCCTGGGGCATTAAATATTATTTTCCATCATTTAGCTCTTAGTCTATGAGTATCTTTTTGGATTAGATGAGTTTCTTGACTCCAACAGATTTTTGGACTCTGTTTTGTTGTTGTTGTTGTTGTTGTTGTTGTTGTGGAACTGAGGATTGAACTCAGGACCTTGTGCTTGCCAGGGAAGTGCTTATTCCACTGGGCCATCTCCCGGGCCCCTGGACTCTGTTGTTTGATCCAGGCTATCAATATGTGTCTTCTAATAGAATTGAACCCACTAGCATTGACTGAAAAGTATTCATTTTTCCCTGACATGTCATTCTTTTTCAGTTAATGACCTCTTTGTTTTTTTCTGATTTATCTATTTACTGTGGTTGATATATTTGTTCCACTGAGTTTTTGGCTTTGTCGGCCTCGTTGTCTTAAGATCTTCCAACTGTCCTCTGTAGTGCTGCTTTGGTATTCGCCTCTTAAGTTGTTCTTTTTCACAGAATACTTATTTCTCCATCTATTTTTAAATCTCTACAGGTTGTGTTAATCTGAGTTGAAAATTGTTCACTTTTAGAGCTTAAAATATTCCACTCCAGACTCTCCTGGCCTTCAAAGTTTGTGTTGAGGAGTCTACTGTAAGCTGATCGATTTACCTCTAAATGTGATGTCTTTACTTGCCACTGACAGCTTTCAAGATTATTTTTGTTAAATGTCTGGAATTTTGATGAAAATGTGTCATGAAAAGACCCTTTTTCATCTGAACTGTTTGATATTCTGTAATCCTTAATTACTTGCATGTTAAAATTAGCTCTGTTGAATCTCCCTTCTTCATTATGTATCTCTAGTGCTTGGTATATGTAAGTGCTTAACAAATGAGCTTTGAATAAACACTAGTACTCGTAAGGAATAGAAATACTCAACCAATGATAGCTTCTATAACTGAGAGCAATGCTTTCTTCATGGATAGAGCGTCAGGTAAAAGAGTGAATATAAATGCATAATTTGAGGGGATTGCTTTCACTTTTGAGAAAAATCACCAACTCAGTGAATAAATACTGAAATGGTAAACAGCACTGAAATCAACTGTGTCACATAAAATAGTATACTTCAAGATCCTGGGATTAACTAAATGGCAATATTACCCAGGACTCCTCTTTAAGAATTGCAGAAATAGTAGAATAGTGGATAGCAGATACAATCTGTTGGTTCCTCATAACTGTCTTATCCACTGGGAAGTACCTGTGAGTATGCATTTACATGTATTAAATTACATGTGAATTTACATATTATAAAATTTATATATGCATACAAAACATAGAGACACATAAATTAGTATACAGATAGAACGTTTTTGAA
>NW_004524637.1:6801148-6803528 GCF_000260255.1 Octodon degus
GAGGGAGAGAGAGAGAGAGAGAGAGAGAGAGAGAGAGAGAGAGAGAGAGAGAGAGAGAGATCCCCACAGGGATTTCCATAGTGGTTGTACTAGTGTGCCACCTCCCTCCACACAATGAAGAAGAGCTCCTTGTGCACAGCAGCCAGGCCCCCAATTGTTCTTACCTTATTTCTTGGTGGTTGCCATTCTTTCTGACAGAAGATGAACACATTATTATTTTAATTTGCATTTATCTAACCCCAGAAAAGCTGAACACTTTTTCCTATGTTTGTTGGCCATTTCTCCTTCTCCTGAGAAGAGCTTACTAATTTCACTTGCCCATATGTTCGATTGGGTCTTTATGTTGAGGGTCCTTTTTGTAAGTTTATACATTTTGAACATTAGTTTTCTGAGGAAAACCTAGTAAAACTTCTGTCCCATTATGTAGGTTGTCTCTTTACCTTTTGTTGGTTGTTTTCCTTTGCCATCCCTCTTGATGATTCTGACGTTATTTCTTGTGTAAAAGAAAGGAACTCCTTTCTTTGAATGACTTCAAGAGATTTGCCTACTTTATCTTTCAGTAGGTTAAGTGTTACTGTTTTAATGTTCAGATCTTTAGTCCAGTTTGATTTTCAGTTAGTACATGTGAGAGACATGGGGCTACATACAATCTTGTGCCTGAGGACAGCCAGCTTTCCCAGCACCATCTCTAAAGACACTACCTTTCCCCAACGTACATGTTGGTCCCTTCATCAAAGATCAAATACCTGGAAGTTCTGCGGCTTTTGCGCAGCCTCTGCTCCTCTCCATTGCTCCACGTGGCTGTTTTTATGCCAATACCATGCTTTTTAAAATTACTATGGTGGGGCCGGGGAGATGGCTCAGTAGGATAAGCGCTTGACTGACAAACGCAAGGATCTGAGTTCAATCCCCGATTCTGCCAAAAAAATAAATAAATAAATAAATAAATAAAATAAAATTATTATGGTACTGTATTAAATTTGGATGCTGTTTCCTCTTGTTGCCCAGGATTGCTTTTACTATTCTAGGTTTGTTCTTACTCCCTATGAATGTTAGGGTTCTTTTCTTTAGTTCTGTGAGGAACATTTTAGGTGTTTTGATAAGGGACTGCATTAAATCTATATATGTTTGGACATAATGAGTTTTGACCATACCAGTTCTCCTTATCAGGGAAAAGATATGTTTTCATTTTCTGGTGTTTTCAATCTCCTTTTCTCAGAGTACTATAGTTTTCTTTGATAAGATCTTTTACTTCTTTAGTTTAATGTTTAGACATTTAATTTTTCCTGATACTACTGTAAACAGCATTGACTTCCTAATTTTTTTCTCAGCCAGCTCATTATTGATGTACAGAAATGTTGATTTTTGTGTGTTGGCTTTGTATGCTGCCATGTTGCTAAATTTGTTTGTTATTTCTAGGAGGTTGTTTATGGAATTTGTGGATCTTCTATGAAGAGGATCATGTCCTCATGTCAAGTCATCTATGAATAATGATAATTTAACTTCCTTCTTTCCTATGCATATATTTTTTATTTCTTGCTCTTGCCTGATTGTTCTGGTCAATGTTTCAAGTGCTATGTTGAACAGAGGTTGTGATTGTGGGCATTCCTCTCTGCTTCCTGATTGCAGAGGGAAAGGTTTCAGTTTTCCCCCATTTTATTATGCTGTTTGCAGTAGATCTGTCATAGATTTATCAGATTTAAATGAGGTCTTTTGATTCCCAATTTCTTCAGGATTTTTATCACAAATGGGTGTTGGATTTTGTCAGAAGCATTTGCTACAACCAATAATGTGATCACATGGGGCATACTTTGTTTTGTTTTCTTATAAAAGAGTAAAAATTAGAATTAAAACAAAAGTTACAAGTGATACAGAATTTCACTTAACAAAGTAATATGAATTTCACAGTATTTGTTGTAATACAGTGTTGTCTTCCAAGATGCATATTTTGAACCATACTCACAACCCTGAGAGGGAATCTACTTTTTCATAATGTGTGATCCTTTGATGATTTGTTGCATTCTATTTGCCAATATCTTATGAATGATTTTTGTCTATGTGTTCATTAAAAATATGGGCTTGTAATTTTCTTTTTTTAATTGGGTTTTCATCTGGCTTCAGGATGAGGGTCATGCTGGCTAATAAAAATGAGTTTGGATTCCTTCATTTTGAGTTTCATTGCAGTTTGAGGAGTACTGGCACTATAAATTCCTTGAAGTTCTCGTAGACCTTCAAGAAACCAGCCATAAGAAATTACCAATAAAGTGAAAAGGCAACCTACAAATTTGGAAATAATCATGACAAATAAGTACTCAGACAAGGGTCTGCTCTCTAGAATCTATAAAGAACTAAAAAACACCAGGTCCCCAAAATTTAAAGA
>NW_004524637.1:6803628-6841752 GCF_000260255.1 Octodon degus
TTTGGTTGGTTTGTTTTTTTTTTGTTTTGTTTTTTGGGGTTTTTTTTGTTTTGCTTTTTTTGGTATTTTAAGGAAAGGTCTACAGGGTGTTCAGGGTCTCACTACTAGATCAGACTCGTAGTGATCCATCTGTTTACTGCCTCCCAAGAGTTGGGATTACAGGCATGCACCACCATGCCCAGTCTCAATTGCCATCACAGCATGCCGCGGGGGCAGGGCCGGCAAAGCAGGCCCAGGGATTGAACCCCCAGCCCCTGCGCCTACTTGCAGGTGCTTTAATCTGCTGAGCTATTTGACCAGCCTGTTTTTTTTTTAATTTTATCAAATTGAATATGATAAAAATATAATTGAGACAGAACATCAAGAGAAAATAGATAATACAACAAAAACTGTACTGATATTCGTCAACTTACACCATAATGCATTCAATTAATCAGTGCCTCTAATCAGATGACCATAATTAAGTTTGTTGACTGATTCACAAATAATTAGTTGTAAACTAATCCATAGAAATAATTACATAGGAAAATTCCACAGCTTATCCATGTTTGTCACTCTCTTTGCATGATGGCTCTCAAAATTCAGAGAACCGTTTGCTTTTAATAAAATATATGGGGGCCAAAGATATGGCTCAGTGGAATAAGCACTTCCCTGGCAAGAGGAAGGGCCTGAGTTCAATCCCTGGTTCTGAAAATAAAATAAAATGTATGTGGTGAAAAATGCCCTATCATGAGAAGGCTGAGGTGACAGAGGGTTGGGACTGACTAGATTTGACTGGGGTAAAGAGGAAATGCTACTCTAACAGGATAGAAAGAAGAATAATGAAGAGATTGTAGTGGACAAAAGTAGAAGCAAGTAACTACATAAGGAGTTTTCAAGTGAAACAGTTTTGGTTACAGAAAACAAGAGTCAAGAGAAAGATACGATATAAGACACAAGAGAGAAAACAAAGTTTAAGAATCTTCCATTCATAATAAAATATTCAAAGTATCATACCAATCCTTTGTTTAATATAATATAAATGAGTATTACTAGGGTTGAAACTAAGTCTTTGGCATTTTAAGAAGTGTTAAACTTTGCTCAAAAAAATTCACATGTCAGAGAAGAGATAACAGATAAATGATAATTCAGAGAATTCACAGGGAATAGGTAAATTCTATACAAAAAGCATTGTTGAATAAAATATCATACATATTCATATAATATGTAGAATTAAACAACTGCTAACATCTCAGAAGATTGCAAAGATCACATAATATCTTCATTGATTAAAACTCTTCTTCATGGGCTCTCAAGGTCTATTATTGCAAGGTAAAATTCATTTATTAAACCTTCTGATGGGATAATGAATATTATGCATATTTGGAAAAGGAAATTTACCCAATTTATTTAGACCACTGGAATTGAAAGGGTCGAGCCAAGGACAAAAGCTGTGGCCTCAAACCAGAAGACCCACTTCACCAGGTCTTTTCTCTCCTTCCTTCCAATAACTAAAATTAATGTTGAACCAGCTACTCAAATTGGACCACACATTTGTGTATGCTATTATAAAATCGATAAAATGAAAATGTAAATGTACAAGTCAAAGTCAGAATTTTATCTTTAACTCAAGTTTACATGTTGAAGGAACATATACAACTTTTTGTTGAATCTGACAAATTCAATTTTTTGAATATAGAGTTTCATGTACATAAATAATTTTGAACTCTGTAAAATGTAATCCATGAATAAAACATGGAAAAGGACAAACATACTTGGAAAAAAATAAGACTATTTTGAAAAGCCTTGCACTTCCTAGAAAAACTAGCAGAAAGTCACATGTCACTAATTATTATTCTCTGTGAATTTGCAAAAACCTCCTCAGCATTCCAGTACACCTCACAAGACTACATGATGACCTGAGAAGCTTCCTGTTGCTCCAAGCCAGGCAGTGGAGTGGCCCAAATTAAAAACACACACTCTTGCCCTAGGGGCTTACAAGCCAGTTGTAAAAGCCAGAAAAACACAGCACATCACAAAGCACATGCTGCTACAAGGTCAAGTGGGTAGTCAGTGGAAACAGCGCAGGCGTGGCCAGGGGCTGCTCCACAGTTTTCCAAGTTACTTAATTAAACCTCCAACCCTATTTGTTTTCTTTTCATTGAGGTCTGAAGCAGGCATAACTAGAAGGATTAAGTATCTGTCTTCCCATTTCCCAAATAAAAGCATGGGAATGTGTTTAACCAAATCCTACAAATGGTCAATCCAAGTTTTCTAGATGATACTGGAAAGAATACTTCTAGCCTTCAAAATTGCAAGCAGGGCTGGCCGGATAGCTCAGTGGATTAAAGCACCTGCTCAGGCAGATGCAGGGACCAGAGTTCGATCCCTGTCATGCCATGCTGGCCCAGCCCCTGGGGCACACTGAGAAGATGACTGAAACTGGGCGTGGTGGCGTGTACCTGTAATTCTAGCACTTGGGAAGCTGAAAACAGGAGGATCACTACAAGTCCAATCTGTGTAGTGAGACCCTGTAGACCCTGTACTAAATCCAAAAAAGAAAGAAAGAAAGAGAGAGAGAGAGAGAGAGAGAGAGAGAGAGAGAGAGAGAGAGAGAGAGAAAGAAAGAAAGAAAGAAAGAAAGAAAGAAAGAAAGAAAGAAAGAAAATGACAAACAAGGAAAAGTTTCTCTCATCATTTTCCCACTGAGTGAGACTACAGGTTACTTTCCCTTACTTGGAAATTCTCCCTGATTAATAGCTACCTACTGGTGTCGACTCCAAGTTCATTCTCCTTAGCGTAGTGAACAAAGTCTCCTGAACACAGCCTCTATCTCCCTGTCCAGACCTATATCTGGTCTCTACATGACTACCAACCATCACCTCAGCAAAAGGAAAGATGTTTTCAGGTTTAAAAAAAAAGAAACCAAGTCAGGCATGGTGGCACAACTCCATAATTCCAACACTTAGGAGACTGAGGCAGGAGGATCACCATGAGTTCGAGACCAGTGAGGGCTACCAAGTGAGCTCAAGACCAGCCTGAACTGCATAATGAGACCCTATCTTGAAAAGACAATAAATAAATAAATAAATAAATAAATAAATAAATAAATGAAATCTGTTCTCTCCCTTAACAGCATCCTGATTGCTACAGCTGATCTTGTAGCAATGTCTGCTTTTCATTGATAGCTGTGTGTTTTTCTTGTTTTCCTTTTACAATTACGTTATTATCGCCTCGGTCAGTTGTTTTCAAAAATGGGTCTCTAAAACACATGAAATGGAGTTTAGAGTTTGTTAACAAAGCATTTCAACAATACCATAAAGATGCCATAATTGTCTATCTCTAAGTTGCACTGTTAGTTTCAAAGGCCCGTACCCCTGCGGCTGTGCACTGGTTTCTAGCAGTATTTGGTACATAATGCATCATCCTTCCAACCACAGAGGCTGCAGAAAGTCACGCCCCACAATTATTCTTATGAATTCCGGATAACCCACTACTATTGTGGACTACTGGACTGTATTGGATTATTTTGCTGTATTCACACACCTACAATATCTAAATGGCAACAGAATACCCATCTCTGACAAAACTAAACACAAAAGGGAGATATAAATGGCCATTTTGTATCTGTTTATACAAAATAGGATAGATATTCAGCTCCTTTCTCTTGATTCACTGAGAAGAAAGATTTGTACTAATAGTGTTTGGACAGGATATCATGTCTGCATGTACTATAAATAACTACTATGCAGACAACAATATGCAATGTATTAATTATTATAACTGTCCTGCTAACCTGTTTTGAAACTGTCTCATTGCTACTTGTTTCTCAATAAAATTAATTATTAAAAAAAAAATTTCATTCACAAAACTTCCCAGCCCATCTCTCTTTGGGTCACAGAGGCCCAGACTCTGCCAAAATGCCCGTCCTTGAATCAGCTGGTATGTCTCGGACTCGAGAATCAACCACAAAGTCCACTGCACAAACCTACTTGTAATTTTAATAAAGTCCATGTTCTCCCACTTTCCTTGTCTTCCTGTTGCTTTTTGCCTTTGCTGTAAAGGCCTTTTCTTCTCTCTGTGACACAAGCAGTAGCACTTGTCTCAAGTGTCACCTCTTTTTAAAAGGATTTGCCTGCCACATCTCCCTCCCTAAGTCAAGGTGGCTGTCATTGCCTTGGTTTACTACAACACCCTTTGAAGCCCTCCAATCTGATACTTGAGCCATTTGCTTTCCTGTCTGCAATTCTTACAGGTGTGAGATGTACATGGTTTATCAGGCTGAGCACAATGTCTGACACAGGTGCTATCTATAAATCACACACAAGAAAAAATCTTTAAATTATTGTGGGATAATTATGAAAGACTAATAAAAAACAATATCACCTGGAAAACCCTCCCTTAATTCAAGCCAGTTGTTGCTTTGCTGGTTATCCTAAAACTCCTGCCACTCAAGTCACAATGGAAGGGACCTTAGTCCAGAAGTATCAGAAGCGAAGTCTACACTGGCAATAAATGCTAGGCAAATTTCAATGAGTTTATGAATGAATGAACAACCAAATTAGTGACACATGATGGTGACAAAATTTCTTTGAAAACAGAAGATGATAACCCTAGTTGCTGTTCTCTGGGAGGAAACATGCCCCTCTCTCCCATCCAAATGTTCAACACCTGGGCTTTCAGGTGTTGCTTTTCAGATCTCTCAACATCATGGTTTTCTTACTGTTTGTTGGAAAGTTCTGATAATCATAGGTAGCACATGTTGCATTACGGTAACTCAGGGGCCAAGGCTCAGAGCAAATGGGAAGGTTCCCAGTTCTTCTACATGTTTCCATTAGACATGTCCTGATTTTTATCAACCTTACATATGAATGTTCTTTAAAATTTTATCATAAGAATTTTAAAAGATAATGTTAATCATAATGGCTAAAATTTGGTAAATATTCACTTCATGTCAAACTCAATGTTTAACATAGATTGTAAATCTTATAAAAACCCTGTAAAACTATCATCGTTATTATTTTTATACACTTAGAATCTAAACCTAAATGAACACTCTAATGGCAAAATCATAATTTATAAATGTTTCTACAGGTTAATTTGATAATGCACATCCAAAGCCTTTAAACTGTCTATATACTTTGAAATCTTAAGGCATTTAGCTTTCTGTTATACAGCTAACAAAATGGACCCAAATTATTTTCTTGATAGTTTTGGCCTAAGCTAGTCATGTTCATTTTATTTAACTTAGGAATCTTCTCCCTCAAAATAGCACATGTGAGAGTAGTTAATCATCCTTGTATAAATCACTACTTGTCCACAGGTTCTAATGGTGTACTTAGGAGTCCCCTAGCCTCCTGTGTCTTTAGCCCCCAACCTCCTAGGCTCATGGTTCAATTTTGCATAAAACTTCAGTTATTATATAGAGCTTCAAAGTGCTTTAGAGGAATAGACAAGGCATATTTCTGAAAACAGAAAGAGTATTAGGTTTGGGCTAAAGAAATTAAGTAAAGGCTCTTTCGAAAGAAAATGTGGCTTGCTCTTTTAGTCCCAGCTACTCAAGAGTCTAGGGCAGAAGGATCTCAACTTGAAGGCCAGCCTGGGCAACTTAGCAAGGCCCTGTCAAAGGAAGTGAGAAGAGAGGGAGGGAAGAAGGAAGGAAGAAAGCAAAGATGAGAATATAGAATAGACGCTGGGTCCATCCAGAATATATTAATGGCCAAAGTTAAAACAATAAAACCGGGGCTGGTGAGATGGCTCAGTGGTCTAAAGCACCTACTTAAAACAAGCTTAGCAAAGCACAGGGACCACGGTTCAATCTCCCAGCACCACATGCCAGACAGCCCCGCCCCCTGGTGGGCTGAGCTGGCCACACACACACACACACACACACACACAATAAATAAATAAAAAACTTTTTTTTTTATGTAAGACAGGTTTTATTTATTTTTTTTTAAATAAATAAAACCTGTCTTACATAAAGAACTTTCAGAAATTGATTAGCTAAAGTGAGCTGGCTCCCCTAAAAATGTGCCTATAACCTCAAAATTAGGCTAGACTATGAATTTTAGAATTAACTATCAAACACAGTGTACTATAGAACTATGAATTAAAAAACAAGATACATATTTTGATTATCAAATTAGCAGATAATTGCAAAAATGACAGAAGTCTCTGTTCAGAGCCAGAACTGAGAAAGTTTGTCTTAAACATACATTGGAATAAAAACGCATCTAAAATGAGGAAGAGATTTTAACAAAGACTTTTATAACTTTTCAATAAACATTTTACACCTTTCATTCTAAGAAAAAATCATTAAAGTGTTCATAATTATAAAGATGTGTATCTCAACATTGTTTACAATATAGATGATTAATAAATTATGGTACATTTAACGAGAAACTAACAGAGTTTAATGACTTGGAAATTTATATATTAAAGCAAATATATATATGGAAAAAGTTCTTAATATCTACATACGAATTTGTATTTTGAAGGAAAGCAGAGGCGGAAAAGCACTCAGTGGCTAAATTTCACCGCAAAATGGTAAGAGTGTCCTGTATGTTTGAAGACTTTCTTCCCTAGCGCCCAACGCAGGTCCTCTCCAACTGCTGTGGAAGTGGGTGTTCGCACTCTGCAGCCCGACGCAGGGGCTCGGAAGGGGGCTGACCGCAGCAGCACGCGAGGCGTCGGGTGCGCGGAAGCTCCGTGATGGCCTGCTCGGAGGAATGCACCGAAGCAAGATGAATCAAAACGGCTCTGCAGCTCTCGCTTCCTGTGTCGTAGGCCAAAACGCAAGCACAGCCTTGCTGATGTCGCCCGATAGGCAGAGTGAAAAGTGACGCGCAGCAGCACAGGCCCTCACCTGCGAGGCAGCCCTGCGAGCCAGGGCTCCTGCCTGCAGGGACAGCCCACCCAGTGAGAGCACCCGCCTGGTACAAACCTGGCGACTGGGGCAGGGAGCACCGGAAAGGCAGCGTCCCCTCCACTGCTGAATCACGACGTCCCCTCCGCAAAGCCCTGGAGTGCACGGAGAGGCCGCCCTGCCTGCTGAGAGTCCCACAGGCGATGCACGAAGGCAGAAGATGGGCTCGGCTGCAGCCTTGGGTGAGGATGATGCAGCTTGTTCTCAGGTGATTATTTAGCTGAGAGTAAAAGCTGCCACCTGAGCGCAGAGCCGCCCAACTCCATGTCAAACTTCAAGAACTGCAAGCGTAGTGCTGTACTTGGCAGCATTCCTGCAGCAGAAAACGTCGTCCGCAGCCAGTAGACTTCAGTTTCTTAGCTGCCCAGGCTCCTGTTGCAGTTCAGGTTGCTCCTGTCTCTTAGAAATGCCTGCTCCCTGTGATGCACAGCCGCTGGCCAGGATGCACATCGTACAAGCTAGTCCCCAACTGACACGCCCTTCTGCCTCTGTGTTCCTGCTGCTCACCTCACACACGCCCTAGACCACCAGAATCAGGGCCTGGTACTGTGGCGATGCCCTTGGTCAGTGCCCGCCCATGTAAGTAAATCTGCCTCCAAAACCTGAGTGTCCTTTTCCGAGTTTCTGTTTGCTGTTACACTCCCACCACCATTCATAAAAATCAGTTCTTCTCAACACAAATGCAAATACTGACTTCTGAAAGCGTTTTTTCCAATGTTGCCATTAAGCACTTGTACCCTCGTCATGTCACTGCATATACTTCCCTGTGTTTGAAGGTTTAGAAGAGATAAACGTGGCGGGCTCTCTCTGCCTCTCCTCCACATAGACAAGCTCCCCTCCCCTGGCCTTTGTACTCTCACGAAGCTCAGGGATATTAGGATTCTGAGCAAGTATACATCAACGTCTTGTCGACTTGCAAACCACCCCATCTCCACTGCGACCCTCACACTGACTGGCCTGCTCAGGGATGGGAACCTGAACACCCATTTTAAGGTTTTCACCAAAACATACAGTGTGCATTACCTTTCCTAGTAGAGAGTTAAGCACACCATGTTGGGAGAGATTCTACCAAAAAGTCAGGCCATTCCTTATTTTCTCAATATGTACCAATTTTATTATGACGTGGTTCTCTTTAATTTTGTTCTTTTTCTTGTCTGGTATTGGAGAGGGACCAAAGTAAGAGTCAAGTTCAGTGAGTTTTGTCTTTCTTTTCTGTTTTAAATGTGCCAAATTTCTAAGTCTCATTCCATCTGATCTCCATTCAGAAGCTAATGGGGCTAGGTTAATGCCAGTAAATTATAATTTCAATTTTTATTGGTTCACAGAAGAATAGTTGGAAGGACACAAGTCACTGTCCTCAATACAGAAATTTACCCAACAAATGGACTATCACCAAGGCTCTATTAGACCATACCCAGCCATAAGGAATTCACCCTGTGGTGTGAGCACTAATGTGCACCCAGATGCCGTTGACGGAGGGCGTCCTGCTACACACCCACCACCCAGCAGCCTAGCACTCCCTTATTTGGTGCATACCCTTCCCAAACACCAATGCTCAACCACTAGGCCAGCTGGACAAAGTTCTGAAGCGCTTCTAGGCCTATGTTACAGCTAGAAATCGCAAAATCCTGCTCAACTCCCCATGGTTTCCACAGGCATCGCACAAACCCTTTTCAACAAGTCCCCTGCACATCATACTCTGCCTCAGAGACTGCTTCTGAGAAACCCAGCCTGCAGCACAACTTTTCCATGCCTTTTGTCATTTTCTCATCGCTGAAGTGCAATGCCAAAAGCCCACCGGCTGAGAGGAGGAGAGGCTTATTTGGGCAGCTGAGACCTCAGTCAATGGTGTCCAAGGCAAGTGCAGCATGGTGGGAAGTCCTGGGTTAGGAAAACTGCTGTCTCCTGATTTCCCAAAAGTAGAGAGAAGTGAGGAGCCCAAGAGAAAGACACGCCCCTTGGTGCCTGCAGGTCAGGCTCCACCTCCCACAGCAAGTGGGCTACAGACCCCGGTGACCCAGTCACCTTCCAAAAGCCCTGCCCATGTGCGCTCGCTCTACACCACAGCAGGGTGTGTACGCTCCCTGTTGGCTTCATCTTCCTCCTATGTGCCCCCAAAATAGGCCCCCCGCTTAGTAATCTATCTTCTGTCCTCATAACCAACACAAACAGGAATGATCTGATATTAGAAAAATTATTTAAATATTAGGGGGATTTCTGAAACATAAAAAAAATAATGTAATGATGGTAATAACTAGATCAGTATTTATAGCAACATGTAATTTTCAGATTTTTCTCCAAGAATTAAAACAAAAATTCATTCAAAATTGTTAAAAAGCAATTAAGATTTTCTAAAATATTTCTAATGTTATAAGACATATTTCATCGTTTGGATCCACCTTTTTCAATTCTCCCCAAGAATTCAGTTTTCTGGATTAATATTGATGTTTTTGTTTTTACTTGGTATTTAAACCAAAGACGCAAGAATAGAGAAGTCCTGCCCTACACTCCTAATTCAGCAGAGCCCTCTCCTTGGCTGGAGGTTTGGGATGATGATCAAGAAAGAACAGCAACATAAGAGGAGGCTGGGAGATTAGCATTCTCATATCTGAGCAAGTATCAGTCACTCCTCATTGCCTTGAGCTGCAGTAAGGCCTGGAGTGGAGGACATAGCTTTCTCTCTTTCTGCAAGTCTGAACCAACATGACATCTTACTATCTTGATTGCTGGAGAAAAGTAGGAGCTAGGTAGGAAAACCACATTCAAACTCATAGAACAGGGAGAACCATGCACTGACACATGAGCCTTATTTAAGAAACAGCAACTCTGCTTATAGTAGCATTTTCCAGAGAATAAGATGATCCCAAATAAATTATCTTACCCAAGAAGGAAGACGATTTTGGAGATGAAGATATGATCTGAATTCCCACCCCTATTCTCTACTTACCATTATCCTGGAATACGAAAGTATATGCAAAGAAAAAAAGAATCTCTGCTGAGTGTTTACTTTAGTGAAGATCCCTTCTCTCAAATATGTGCCTTCTAAATACAGGGCATGTATTTTTCCCTCCATGTTAAATGACTTAAGTTTACAAATGTAGGATTAAACTTAAATGCCACATCCATCATTCATATAGCCATTGACAAGTGGTCTAAACTCTTGTAGTCTTCGTATGCAAGTTGTAAAAATGGAAATAATAAAAATAACATCTACCCCATAAGTATATTACAAGGAATAAATAACCTGTCCACAAACTGTCACTGTGGTGAAGGGCTCGGAGTCAGATGTCTGCATTTTAAATTCAGGGAAGTTACTTACCCTTGAAAGGTATCATTTTCCCATACAGAAACTGGCTAATAATAGCATTTCCTTTATAGCTGTTCTGTGGAGACTGAAAGGAAATAATCTGCATAAATCTTTCAGCATAATGATCGCCCAACTGTTATTAGCTACTATGATGATTTAAGAACCTGAGTGTAGCAGATCCATTCTGTGCCTGCCTCAGTACCCGCTCTACCTCTCACCACTGTCTACAGCAAATGCTTATTATGCCCCTTTATTACCTTGTCCCTGTCAGTGATGATGGGGAGGGTATTCATGCCCTTGCTTTGGTGGTGGTGGTGGTGGTGGTGGTTTTATGAGTGTGTGTGTGTGTGTGTGTGTGTGTGTGGTGAAAATCCTCATCAAGAAACCCTTTGAAGTAATAGGGCATCTTTTGAAAGGTTTTTTGTTTTGTTTTGTTTTGTTTTTTTTTTTTTTGAGGATTTTTTTTCTTAAAACCTTATTAAGTAAAGGACAAATATTGATGTTAACTCTGGGAACCAATGTAGATGCATAAATAAATGTTTTCTGTTTGTTGCCTTAGGCAAGTTATCATAGGTGGCATATATAATACTTTACTTGGCATAACCTTGAACTACCTCTTTCTAAATAAAGTGTAAGTACCTTTGGACAGGCCTGATGTGCAAAAGGTGTGGTATGCTGAGGCCTGTTGTGGGGGTCCCTCAGACAGCATGGTGGGTGCAAGGAGGGGAAAGTCTTTGTGATCCAACATTACCTGTCATGGTTCATCAGAGCTGTTATTGGGTCATTTTCTTTAACTCAGACTCATATGAAAGTTCTTTTTGTTTTCTTAATGAGTTGCTGTTACACAAAATTATATGGCCAGTCAGGCACTTTTAAAAAGCATGCTCCATTTCCCAGGTACAAGATTACAAAAGGACGATTAATCAGTACTAAAAATATTAGCACTTTTATCTAATCCCAATGTGATACATGCATTAAATTTACTATTAGTTATAAATGTTCTCATTATTCATGGTGGACCAGTAGGCACTCTAAAACTAAATCAAGGGGGCCAGAGGGTGGAATAAGTGTTCAGTGGAATAAGTGCTTCCCCGGCAAGTGCAAGGGCATGAGTTCAATCCCCGTTTCTGCCAAAAAAATAAATAAGTAAAAAATAAAAGTAAATCAAATATCACTTGTTTAAATCCACTTAAGCTCAATTATGCTTTAACTTCACAAGAATTTTTCAAAACTAAAAACGATGAGTCTGAGCTAAAATTGAGGGGGAAAGATATATGCATGTATATATGCAGGACAGTTTAGATAATTGTACTGCTGATTTCTGGTGGTCTATTGAAAATAGCAGTTAATGCTTAAATTTTTATTTTCATTATTTTTTCTTCTTTTTAATTTCTTATAACTTTTTTTAACCAATTCTCCAGATTTAATCTAGTAACCTAAACAACTAATTCGAAGATAATATTATGCAATACAGCAACCATTGTCAAATTCTTATTACTTTGTTTACTGAAATTTTGCAACATTTCTAATTTTTTTTACCAGTTTGTACTCTTAAAAAATAAAGTCTATATTTTCCCATCATGTTGAAATGCTTTAAATGATTGCATTCTATATAACAATACAAAGATGTTAAGAGGAGAAGGTACAGGAAAATTAGAACAGAGGCAGGAATGGAGAGCACATGCAATCAAAGCAGGACATGTATGTACACAGTAAGTCACCATGAGACGGTGCATGATCAACATGTGTAATAATTATAATGCAATTTTTAAATTACAGGACATTAATTTTAAAGAATCAAGTGTCCTATAAACTCCATAATGGTAACACTAATTAATATTTCCAACGTAGGATGAATTCTGATCAATTTGTTTAGAAAGAGACCTCTCGTATTTATTGATGTGACAATATAATTTAACTATAATGTTTAATTTTAAAAAAATTGTTGAACTAAAAGACACATTGCCATTAGTTTCCCCAAAGCGCTTTCCTTTGCTTGGAGCACACTTATCCCATTGTTCTTGTCACTTTCGGACGCAGTTTGGGAAGCCCTCTTTTCATGAATGTCTTTAGTCATGTTGTCTTGGTTGCCTTGATGTGCTACATTCAAAACAGTTATCTTTATGGTCATTTGGACTCTGGAGAACAACCAAACATCACACAGTCCCAGGTCTGGTAAATAAGATAGATGAGGACACAACCATAACGACTTGTGAGCCTGTCTTTCCATTGGACAGCGCTTGGATTTTTTAGCATGGCTCTAAACTGCATTCTGAATGCCAGCATCTAGTTGATGATTTTTGCATCTGTGTTCATGAAGCCCATTGGCCTGAAGTTCTCTTTTTTAGTTGGATCCTTCTCTGTTTGGGGCCTCACAGTCATTCTGGTTTCCAGGAATGACCTTGGGACCACCTTGCTTCCCCTTCATGGTGGCAGAAATTTAAGAAGTGTTGGGAGCCACGGAAGCTGGAAAATTAGTCAAATGCATGTAAGTGGGACTAGGCCTCAATGCCTAAAGCAGTCAAGCTCCTTCAGTCCTGAGATAAGCATCCAGTGTTGGCTATTCGTCACTAGGCAACCTTGTGGCACATGTTACTAACTTTGCAAAAGTATAAATAAACGTCCATGTTGTTGCTCGTGAGGTTGTCTTGCCAACCAAGCAGACGAGCCACCCCCTAACCCAGCTCCTGTCTTCCTGTCTATCTTTTCCTCATTCCTTCAGCCATTTCTCCCAAGCAAAATGAATCACAGTGAGAGACCAACAGATCCCTACAAAGAAATCCTGTCAAAAGTAAGGATTATGGCAACAGGACTGTGTCCCAGAAGCCAACAAGGCACGAAATCCAACTGAATGCATTCCCAGTGGCCAAGGCTAGAACAACACGAGTAACAAATAGTGTTTAATTATAACCCAGGTATAAATTAAATATCATGAGTCTATTCTAATGTAAATAAATGATTAAATACATTAATAAACTGAAGGAAGAGACAAAACCCCTTTGCAGAAGAGTTATCAACAAATCTATATAGCTATTCTACAAAAAAAAAAAGTTTTTCACCTTTATTTCTTGAGTATGGGCTGTGCTTTGGCTTCCTTGCAGTGACTACAATATTTTAAAAGTGGAGAAAGGAGTAACTTTAAAGTGGAGAAAAACACTTCCTTCAGCCAGATTATCAAGGTCGATAGCAATGGCTACAAATCATGTTGACACTCTGTACCCTGTGCACTATTTGATAAAAGATGGCACTTTGCCTCAATGGTAAGCCTCCCCCAATCCTATAACTCCAGTATAATAATGAGAAAAAAATCACAAAATTCCAATGAAGCGTATCCGCAAGAACTCCTACACATTGCCAGCATCATCAAAAACAAGCAAAATCTGAGAAACTCATAACCAAGAGGAGTTGGAAAGGCATGATAATTAGACATAGTGTAGTAATTTGGATGGGATCTTTGGGCATAATAAAAAAAATTAATAAAAATGGAAAAATAAGAAATAAAGAAAGATGAATGAATTGCAGACTTTGGTTGAGAACAATGTGTTAGGGCTGGTGAGATAGCTCAGCAGACTAAATGCCTGCTTAGGCAGGTGCAGAGACTGGGGGTTTGATTCCCAGCACCATGTGCTGTGCTGGCCCCACCCCTGGGCATACTGAGCGGGCAA
Organism: Octodon degus; assembly: GCF_000260255.1. Classification (NCBI taxonomy): domain Eukaryota; kingdom Metazoa; phylum Chordata; class Mammalia; order Rodentia; family Octodontidae; genus Octodon; species Octodon degus. The sequence continues at coordinate 6,817,505 of NW_004524637.1, forward strand.
CTGAGTCTGGGTGTGGTGGCACATGCCTGTAATCCCAGCACTGGGGAAGCTGAAAACAGAAGGATCACTAAGAGTCCAAACTGCGTAGTGTGACCTTGTACTAAATACATTTAAAAAAGAGCAATGTGTTAATTCTGTTTGTTAATTGTGACAAATATAACAGTAATATAAGATATTCAACAGAAGGAAAAATAGTGTACAAATGAAGTGAGTTTGAACAGTAATACCTGCTCAATATTTCTGTAAATCCTAAATTGTCCTAAAAATTTAAGTCTATTAGGTTTAAAAAGTTTTTCAAGAAACACCATTAGAACATGATTCTAGAAATCTCAGGAAGAAAGTTGAAAAGTCTGTAAGCTTTTGAAAGTGGATGTTGTTCAAGTTGATGAGATTCAAGATATTCTATATGCTATCAGCAATATTGTATGCTAGAATAAAAATGTGGAAACGCTTTTGAAGCTCTGAGAAAAAAATTACTTTGAGCCAAGATAAACAAATAATTTTCAGCCCAGCCAACCTGACACTCAAATCACTGGCAAAATAATAATTTTCAAACTTCCAAAAGCTCAGAAACACATGGTTTTCCTCAAAGAATTACTAAAAGATGTTGCTTAAGAAAATAAAAAGGAGCAAAAGAAAGAGCAAAGAGTAGAAACTGAGACACAAGAATAGTGAACCAACCCCAGGGGCACCGTGGCAACACTTGCAATGAGTTATTTACAATTCCACTGCAATCTTGGGATGACTCGGGTCTCATAGGATGAAAAGGAATGTGACACACAGTAAAACTGTGCATCAGAGGCTTTGAGAACATAATTTTGATGAAAAACATAGTTTTCTATAGCAAAAACCATGGTGAAAAATCTGAACCATAGTGAGCAAAGAAATATGATGATATATTATTTAAATACAATGTTTACCTCCATGCTCCAAGCTTTTAGAGCTCATTCAAACCAAATTAGTGAAGTAAGATCGCATCTCCCCTTCAAAAACCCTTCTGTTTCTCTAGTAAATAGTATTCACATAAACAATGGCTTAATCTCCATATTGGAAAAGTATCTAGAATACATTTACAGCCAAAGCAAAAAAGATTTAAGTATAGTCATAAAATAAATATAAATGCCGTAAACACGGATCACGGTAAATGATGATATGGTAAGTGCAGGTTAAGAACATAAGCACTGGGGATGTGTTCACTTTCTTCTAGAGTGTAGAGGCAGAAGAGAGTGCACAGTTAGCCAGTCAAGAAGCAGAAGCTTCGCTCTGTCCTATGCGATTATAGGGCAACCAAAACGAAATCCTGACAATTAAGTACATGACGTGAAAGAGTGGCAGGGCTCCCTGAGAGGTGTTGGAAGAGTAAAGCAATTGAGGTTCATTGCTATTTATTAAAGTAGGTAAGAAATGCAGATGACTTGATCAAAAATTGGTAAGGACAAGGAGGCATTCATCATTTTGAAATTTTTAAATTTAAAAATCATAACGTTAAGCTTAAAGTTTAGTTATTTGGCATTTTTAATGTTTATCTGAAAAGACCTGTGGCACACAGGTGACCAATCTATGGTCCTTAGGAAACCACAGAAGCAAGTGGGGACAGTCACAGGGTGGGAAGCATGTACAGAGCCTTTCACTCCCACTGTATGACAGCGAAAGTATGGAAATCAATCAACTACTCAATTTACATATGAAAGCAGACATCTGAGAATTAGACACATTAGGAAAGGAAAGAAAAGTTATAAACTAGGGACTTTTACACAAATGAGTAAAGAAACAGAATATATTTGATAAATAATATAAATCTTATTTCTCAATATGAAAGAACAATACTTCGGCAAAGTACACTTACTTTAAGCCATTTTGTAGAGGGAAAACACAGGCTTGTCTAAGAACAAGAAATACTATATAACATCAAGTTCCATGATCCCTAGTTATAACATATGGCTTGGAGGGCACAAGCACAGGCAATCTAAAGGTAGCCCCTGTGCTGAAGTTTCCTCCAAGTCAGGTCCCCAAAGAGTACAAGCAACTTGAAGACGAAGCCACCTCAATAAATCCCCATAGTATAATGGTGAGTACTGCTACATGGAGAAGGGAAACAGGACATTTTAGTGGCAGTGACGATGAATAAGGAGGAAGATCCCAGGATGTACAGACAACCAGTAAACCAGTGCTGTAGTGGTGCCAGGCAGAATGGATGGGGCACCAACGGGAAGCAGAGGACCAATTCTTTGCCAGTCTCTGAAGTGGGCACCAGTTAAGAAGCAGCTGAATGGTCAGAGCTTCACAACACCATCATCAAAAACAACAAACACAGGTCAGTTATGGAATGATGAAGAGAAAAAAGAAAGAGGCAAAGGCAGAAAGACCAACTTAAAAAGCATGTCTTGCTTCCTGTGAGCATGCATCCCTTCCACTAGCACTCACACACTTTTGCCATCTTAGGATTGGTAAGGACCTTCCGGACGGTTTTCTGAGTCCCCCTTGTTTTATCCACGAGGGGCATGTGCTGCTAGATGCAGAGCCAGGACAGCCACATGCCTAAGGAGAAACACTAGCTCCAGAGGCACCACACAGTCATGAGCATTACACAGCAGGGTCTCATTCGTGCCAACAAAAGACACAGAGTAACAAACTCCCCACAATGTTTCACTATATTTAATTATTTTTCTGATGCCTGGGCTGCAACCCACATTGCAGTGGGATAGACAGAGAATCATTTTTAAAGGAAGCCATGTCTAGTGCTGATTCCTGCAGATCCCTTGAGATTCCAACTCTGGAGCATAAAACCCGTGTCCAAGTGCTTCCCCCTCCTCCAGCCAGACTCTTGATCCAAAGTGTGAGTCACGAGAGCACTGCAGGACAACAGCCTGTCACTGGCCAGGTCCCACAGCTCAATTAAGCCAGATCCAAAGGTGTCCTGCTATTCCAAGAAGGTTCCTGATGAAAATATTGGTGGAAAATGACTATGCCTGATACTATCCAGCACATCTGGCAGGAGATTACACTTGCTGATTTGCATTCCATGAACAATTAAAAACAAAGTCATTTGCAGTTTGAGACACAGAAATCTGAAACTGCAGTTGACTTTGAAACCTCCTCAGTATAACAGTAATTTACACTACTCTACGATAGACCTTTGTTTTTGCCTTAAGACCTTCGCAAATTGAGTTTCACACTTTAAAAAGTTCTGATAGCCTAGTTTGAGCCTAGTGAACCTAGTTTGGAGTGATGTTTATCTTTCTCATAAAGAATTTGACAGAAACAGAGGTGAGGACATACTTTCAGAAAGGAGCAATAAAAGATGCTAATGGAAAGACTGACAAGGGCAAAGGGGTCCCTGGCACTGAGCAAGGGGGTAGAAGAGAGAGAGAAGTTAGCTGACAAAACAGGGATAAGAAGAACAGAGGGTGGCACAGAGGTAAGGACACAAGAGCTGAGAATGCGACAGACAGAGAGCCAGGGGCACAAAAGCACCAAGTCCAGCAGCATCCACGGGGCTTCCCACAGTCAGGAAAGAAGGGGTAATGGACCATACTGCGCCCCTACACTTGCTCTTCCAGGGCTGAACAGATGCTGCCACTAAATCTGAGACCAGGGTGCAGCCAAGCCGGAATTTGACCACAGTTTAGGGGCTAGAACAAGGCCAGCCTGAGAACACAGAGCACCAGAGACCAACCACGTGAACAAGTGGTTAGGACCGGAGCAGGGCCAGGCCCAAGCAGCCTGCACCCTTTCCTGCGTGCAGGGTCACGACTTGTATGTTACAAGTGCCTGCAGCACCAGCTGCAGGCAGCGAAGTGTCTGGCCAGGAGCAAGGGCGGGTGTGGCCCCGAGAAAAAACAAATCACAGGCACCACCAGGGTGTCTCCGTGCATGATAACAGTAACCCAAATTACGTTGAGTCTCACAGAGAAATGGTGGACACCAGCTCACTGCAGGCTGACTGAGGCTCAGGATGGGGCTGCGGTTGTCAGCTCTGGGTCAGAGGTTCCAGTGCCTCTGGGTGCCCCAGTCAGGGGCGCAGCCTGTGTTCCCCACTGCAGCCCACACAACGCCATGCGGGCACTGGAGGTCTTCCCTCCCCCCTTGTTTGGAGCTCTTTGGTTCCCACCTTGCGCGGCTGACTTCGGCCCAACCGCCCTGTTCCGCTGCTCATCCGGCGATCTGTGAGGAGTGGGTGAGAGGCAGAAAGCAACGTCTTCTACCTGTTAAGTAACTACTTAAAGGTCCGTAAGGGTCGACACAGATTGGTGCTGCTTTGCTCTTTCCCTAGCGTTGCCCTAAACTGCTTTTCCACCTTTCCCGACTACATAAATCTTCAGTTCCTTCTTCCAGGAGCGAAGGCAAGGTCTCTGGCTCAAACTCAAAACTGCAAGCTGTGCAGTCTTGATAGGCATCCCTCTTACCCCAGGCAAAGCTTTCAGCATTTGAATAAGCAAAGAATGATCTTTCGAGCCAGATTCCCCATTGTTTCACACCTGGGGTTTGCTCAGCACATGCCCAGAGACCTAATCTGGGCTCGCTGAGTTCCCCATGCTCACGCCCACTCTGGACACCACCTTCCTGGACTCTCGGGGCCAGCAGCAGGGTCCTGAGAGGGGGTGATGGGAGATTAAGAAGAAACTAGACTCGTGCTTAAAGGAAAGCCGGGACCGGTGGGCCCCGACCACTCCTCTGATGGAGAGGCAGTGGCAAGCCAGGGCAGTCTACGGCTTTATTTATACACAATAAAAAGGGAGGGAACACACTATGGGGCGAAAGTACAAGGCCCCAGTGTTTTGCTGAGAACAAGGCGCTCTCAGAGTTCTCTGTGCTGTGGTCAGCAGGGAGCAGCACCGAGGCAGACACCTGCTGGGCTGGCTTTTCTCTGGTCTCCACAACTTGTTCACATGGCTGGCCTCTGGCGCTCAGTGTTCTCGGGGCTGGCCTTGCTCTAGGCCTGACCACGCGGTTGATCTCCAGCCCAGCCATTCCCTGTATGAGACTTTACTTTCAGATAGCATTTTATAATCTTAACATTCTTTCATACAAGAATTTACACACACGTTTTTAACTGACCCTTCTTACAATCATGTGATAGAAAAAAAGAATTTAACAAAAGCAAGAAACAGCCTGGCAAATGGTTTGTGTCTAGTCGTCCCATCAAAGCCTTATGCAATCATAAGGCAGACTTCTAGGCTTTGTGGCTAATTCATGATCCAGTGCTGGGATTACAGGTTTGAGTGCTGCTGGGATTATGGATGGGAGTGCTGCTGGGGTTATGGGTGTGTGTGTTACACTCAGCCTGGTGTGGATACCTGCATGCAGCATGAAGGAGACAGAGGTCTCACCTCATAGAGATAATGTACACCAATTAATACCCCTGTGTTCATTATGTCTTAATTTTAGTTGCTGAAGTAAGCTTGTCATTCACACCTACAACTAAGATATCCTTTCTTTTGTTCTCTGTAGCCACTGTTGCTGCGGGTCTGCCCTTCTGCTCTTGCTGTTTTGCTAATTTCTGCTGCCATAAGCTGCTGCCCTCTGCCACGTTCCAGTCTGCCTTGGAGCCAGCTGAGTACGGACTGAAACCTCCACAAACGGTGAACTAAATAAACCTTTCCTTTCTCGATTTCGGGTGTCAGGTATTTTGTCCCAGCAATGAGAGAAGAATAACTGAGACACAGCCCAAAGGTGATAAAGTACAGTTTGGGTAGCTGTGCTTTGGCAAATGTGAAAGGCAGAGAGGTACTTGTCTTCTTAGGGTGACAGGGTTTCTTTTGCTCCTCCAGTAGCCCAAGCTCCAGTCCTTTCTACCTCCAGTTTAGTTACTTGCGGCTGCCACATCAGTGGTTTTTCTATATATTGCTAACTCAGTGTTTCTGAGGCTAAGAATTAAATTGAAATCACAACTCTTCCAATCTCTATTGCCAAAATTTGATATGAGAAACATAACACTGAGCTAATATGTTTGAAAAATATTTTTATATTCACACACTTTTTACTATAGAAAGAATCAGAAACATTCCTCCTGGATTTAATCCACCTCAATACAAGTGTGATCCTAATGATAACCAATTAAGCCAGATGTCATCACAGGCTGACATCAAAGATGTCTTTGACCTCAAATGCAAAAAAAAAAAAAAATTGATTTCTGAATGAAGAATACTGAAATCCTTTTAAAATTCAGCTCCCCTCTCAGTCACCTAACAGAGATAATGTATACCAATACTCCTGTGTTTATATCTTAATTTTAGTTGCTCAAGTAAGCTTGTCACTCACATCTACAACTAAGATATCCTTTATTATGATGCCCCAGAGTATACAAGGTTTCAAAAAGAAAGAAAAGTCCAAGATCAGGATAAATACAAACCTGGTTTAGTAAAACCCCACAGATTCAATCAAATTAATTTAATCTCATTCTAAGATGTACTTTATCCAAGTTATATACTTTCTTATACTTTATTTTACTCTTGTCCTACAATTCTTTCTGCTATTATGAGTTATTGCCAGAAAAAAATGCTAACTCATGACATTCAGTTTATAAAAATGTCAGTTATGTTGAATAGATTGGGCTTGCTTGCCTCAAAATACCTGCTCTATTCTTGTGTTTTCCACTTTGGTGCTTCTACCTGAAATTTGTAAAATTAATGACAAAGCTGAAAATATAGTTTATGGGAAAAATTTTCATGTCCTTGCATCTTCTATTCCAAGCATGTTGGAGAGTACAAAGTCCAGAGTTAGGAGAAGAATGTGCCTTTGCTATCACTCCATCACTAGGAAAAACAATTTAGAGGTGTTTTCTTTTCAACATGATTTGGCTGGGCAGGACGAATGCAGTCTGAGCAGTGAGCACTCACTCCTGCTGCTGTCAAAGGGCAGCTTGGCTTACCCCGCATGCCCAAGTGCTCCCCGGGTGCTGCTCACAAATCACATGACTTTCCAACAACCTGTTAACCTGTGATGGAACTAAGGAGAAGCAGCTGTTTTATTCATGAGCATGACACTTGCTCAGAAAACATCATAAAAATTTAATTGTGTTGCTTTCATCATCAATTTAAGCAATATTTCAATGGGTTTTGGGGGGGGATTTGTTCCCCAGCAAGATGAATAAAATATTACTTCCCAAGATTTATTTCTTTGGTACATTTTTCCAAATACCTTACAGCAACAAAGTTTGTGTCAGCAAAACTGAAGAAACAGAGCTGGCGAACGCCCATTAGTTCTGCGTAGATGAGGCTTAGACTTTAGCTTCACTCTCGCTTTGCAGAAGTCTTAATTTAACATTTCTTTTTTTTTTTTTTTTTTTTTTCAGTACTGGGGATCGAACTCAAGACCATGCACTTGCCAAGCAGGCATTTACACCACTGAGCTATCTCCCTGGCCCGCTAATTTAACATTTCTAAGCTTCTGGGTTTTCATCTATTAACGGAAACTATAGTCTTCCTTCTTAGAATGGTCCTGAGCAGAAGCATATTTATAGTTCTTCATCAGAGAAAGCCATCAGAAGCAAAAGAAAGAGAACAGGAGTGTAACTGTTTCAGAAAGATGTTTAAATCATCCCAAATCTCAATTTTCATCTCGTTAAAATATTATTTTCTGGTATTAAGCTATAAGCTCAAAGATCCTGCTGTCGCTATCAAGCAAGATTTGTTGCCATGGGGAGAGATTGGAACAGAGTTTAGAATGGGATCATAAAACAAAATTGAAATGGGAAAGAAAGTCAGAAGTTGTTAATGGGATGACTCTGCGACTATTGCCATCCACCCAGTCAATTCGAAAGGCCTGAACTTCAAATGTATTGGAGGCACTCATGCCCTCTCCCCATATCAAACCTGAAAGTCGTAACTTGAGAGATAAATAAAATAAGCACGCCAATGAAGGCAACACACTCGTGAGCATGTCGCCGAGCCTTCAACGTTATGTTGGAATGCATTTATTTGCCCTGAAGACCTCCGTCTTTAATATTAGGATTCTCTCAAGACCTAAATGCTAGTCCAACCATCATAAAACTTGCCAGCAGCCATCTCAGACAACCCCAAGAAGGGCCAGGTGGATTTCCTGATGACTTACTAGGGTAATCAGTAATGAATAACAGTTTCTCCTCTCTGAGGTTTAATGCCTATCTTAACCAAGAAAAAATAGCACTTGAACAAAACATTTCAGTATGTATATTTTAATTGGTCCAGAATAATACTTGGACTCAAAGTCTTTGCTGAAGGATCAGGAATGTAGAGATGCTCTCTCTTCCAGATCCTAAAATTTCCATTAGGTACAGATAAACAAAAATGGACCTTTTATTTGGTACAGAATCAAACCCGGGACCTTGCATTTTTGCCAGGCAGAAAGATGGACTTTCTACTATTCATGAATATACCCAAACTCAGTAATTTAATAAGAAAATAATAATTCACAGTGTTCAATCAATTACCCAAAATTTTAGTACTGAAGATCTATATGGTTAATCATCTACCATGAGAAGTTCCTTGAGGTTAGGATAACCATGACAACCCCTCCTGTAGCTAAGATTTCCCATGATCCTCTAGCTAAGATTTCCCATGATCCTCTCACCCCCACTGGACACTAAAACCAATATCCTCTCTATACTAATGCATTTTCCTTTTATTGTTGTTCTTGCTCTTATTGTTTGCCTCTGATTTCAAGGTACAATAATGATTTTTTAAATGGATTACTTTTGTTTCTGCATAAAGTTTTATTTGGTGGAGAAGAGAGTAAAATGAATATTAGAGAAAGAAGCACTCATGAGTGACACAGCTTCACAATCAAATGTTAGGGCTTGGATGCAGACCTTGAAGTTAGGCTTACTACACCTTAATTCCTTCATTTGCAAATCAACCTACATTATCCAGAAAACATGTTATTTCTTGAGATTGAGATTCTTGATGGAGATCACCTAGCATAGTGTTTCATGTGATAGAGACCCATAAATATTATCTTTTTATCATTATGAAAAATAAGATATTAATCCAAAATGCAACATCCTTTGAGTGTCCTATCTTTCAAAAGTTTGAAATATTTATCATGAAGAATTCTGAGTAGAAAAGACTTTTTCCTAGCTTTAGAAAAACAAACACATACCTATTAAACACAGGCCATATTCTAAATACTGCCGGCATCTCATGTGTTATCTCACTTCATTCTCAAAACCATCCTTCACCTCACACATTGCAGGTATTCTGACTCCACAGAAAAGAAAATAAACTGAAGAGATCTTACAGCACTTTCACAAAACCACCCAGCTATTTGAGGCAAAGATGAGATTCCAATATATGTTGACCCAACTTCCAAATGCATGTGTTTTCATCATGTCAAAATTCTTCCAACAGTTCAATCCCCGGTTCCACAAAAAATAAATAAATAAATAAAAATTCTTCCAACATGCATGCATGCCTTGGACACCACCATTCATGTCAGTTCAAGTAAATCAACACTCCTGGGGAGAAGTGAGATTAGCTCCAGTTATTTTGAACCACGTACAGCAGCTACTTAGCCTCAACCAGGCAAATGCACAGCAATCAGCTGTCCTAACCACAGAAGGGTAAAGCGCTTGTCACTCTAATTGTTACTAAGTCCATCACTTGTCTGATTTAATCATTCTGACCTTTACTGTTTACAAACATACCCTTTATAAGATCATGAAAACAGAGCATTTAAGAAGCCAGCTTTTGTCACATTTCTTTTTTACAAGGAGAAAATTTCATAGGTCTCAACAGAGGCAGCGGTGTCCCTTAAGAAGGTAAAATGAGGCTGCCCGGCCCTGCTGCAAGGGCCGTTCTTGACTGTTACCTAGGAACTCACAGCTCAGGGCTTCCCACAGCCTTATAACTTTACAATCTAATGCCTCTACGGTCAACACTCTTCCTCTCTAAATGAGTGAAAACACTGCTGGAATACACCAGGCCCTCTCCACCCCTTTTCCACACTGCAGTCACGCTGTTCTTAAGGGACTATCACAGCTCTTCTCACTTTGCAGCATCGTTATTAATTCATAATCCTTCTCCCCTAAATAGCCAGTAGGAAACTTGATGGGAAGGCTACGTTTTATCTGTCGTGAGTGTGTACTCCATGGCTGCCTGCAAACCCCGTGGCCAGGCTGCACTGACACAGATGAGACACAGTCCTGGCCCTGGGGATGAGGTGGACAGCTGAAGGCAATGCACACACTGATGCACTGTAGGAGAAATCAGGATGGATAATCAGACCACGCAGCCCAAAGGTGGGGGCAGACCTCTGCTTCAGTCTCAGTCATCCAGAGAAGATCTAGAAGTGAAGATTGAGCTATTCCCTGAGCATGTGGCACTCTACGACCACTGCAGAAAGCGGTGGATGGCAAACATTCAAGCAATTACCTGGAGGGGCACGTGGAAGGAAGGTGAAAAGAAGACAGAGACAGTACTGGACTGGTGACTCCTTTCCATTTCCAACCAAAATTCCAAGTGTTCATGAAGTGGGTCCTTTCACCACATTTCGTAAACTGTTCCCCATGCACCCCTTACAATTTGAAGGAAATGACCCTACTCTTTCTCTGTGTAAGAGCCTTGCAGGCCTTTTAATGTCATGATGCATATATAAAATGATGTACTGTGGTTCCCTTGAGGAAACAAGAGAGGCTGCTGTGACTCAAGGTGACCTATGCAGCCAGCCAGTACCTCCAAGGCTGCAGAAATTAGGGAATTGAGGTTACTTGACTGAATGTTTGGAAAAACTGTTTTGATTATGAAATTGAGAAAAGACTACAATAGATCAGTTGAAACTGAGGCCCCAAATGCAGGGTCCAGGCAAGAGACAGTGGTCCTCAGGTGAAGGAGGCAAACCCACAGGGCATAGTGATGCTGGATTTCAGATACATTACTACAAAGCTTTAGAACATGTTGAAGATCAGGCTCTAGCATGTGAGATAAGGAAGGGCCAACTAATGTGTCTGCTCAGACCAGCTGTGTGAACACTGTGCAGGGAAGACAGAGACTGACAGCAGGCTTCCAGAAGGAGCAGCATTTGCATTTACAGCAGGTGAACGTGACGGCAGGTGTTGCAGGGCAAGGCAGCACGATGGCCCCAGCTGGAGACACAGCTGGGAGGGTTGTGAAAGACCCTCTCCTGATCAGAAGCCATCTGTACTGTTCCTTGAGTCAGGGACCACGTCTTACCTTAACTGTCTAATGCTGCAATGCCCTGTATGACCTGGGAGCTTAGGAAGAACCTGTGGAACAAAGAGTGGGCAGGAGGGTGACCCACACTCTCACCGGTCTCTAAAGACTGCTCTCTCCACTTCTCCCCCACAACCCCATCATCTCTTCCCCAGACCACGTTCAGATTTCTGAATCCACTCTGCATCTTTCTAAATTTAAACTTACCTTGCTCCGGAGGCTTTCTCGGCCTAGGGATTCCCCTTATTCCATCACTCCTATGCCTCCTGCAGACCTCTGCTAGATTCAAGCCCCAGTCCCACCCTGAATCTTCCCAGAGCAGTTACCACTGCTCAACCCACCTCATCTGCAGCTCCTGCTCTCTGACCTATGCGCATCTAAAACAGCACCTCTCCAAGCCCCCCCAGATCAGAGTGCTCATCGGTGTGCTCCCTAGGTTAGCAAGTACAGGACAGCAGAAACACTATTTTATTCTTGCCCTCCTAGTCAGACACTTCCCAAAATCCTTTGCACTTATACCCCAAACTATACTTGGATTTGACTCATTTTTTTATTTAATTTACTTGGGTTCCATTTAAATGATTTTTTCTAATTTTTATTATTTATGTGTGCATGTTTGCTAGATATAATGGTATGTGGACATAACTCAGCTTAACTTTCTTATGTCCCCTCCGTCAGCCCCTACTTCACCCACCTTTTGGTACTCTTCCCATACACAAAAAGTCTCCCTATTTTCTCTTAAAGCAAGCAGGAAAAAAAGTTCTATAGTTAAACACAAAAGTACTTTCAAATTACTTTGCTTAGGGACAAATTCGAAATCTCAAGTTATTTTTCAATGAATGTCCTACATTCAGGGATGAAAAGGCTTTCCTTCCATAACTGATTGTTTGTGTCTTTGCAGAATTAACACAGTGAAACTCTATCCCTCGCCATGCTAGCATCAGGCTGTGGGGGCTCTGGGTCGTGACCAGTTCATGTGGCTAGAGGCCACATAGGCAAAGTGTGTCCCTGTGAAGAGATTCCAGAGAGCTCCCCCATCCTCCTGCAGCCATATGCAGACCACCCCCCAGAAGAGGGGCCTCACTAGAACCCAAACACGCTGGCACCAGGATCTGTGAGAAACGCATTGCTGGTTTATACGCCAGCTAGTTTATGTTATTTGGTCACAGCAGTGCAAATCACCTAAGACAGTGTCCAAGAGCTACACCCCGTCCTGCAGGCCCGCTCCACGCTCCCCTAAGTGCCTCGCCACCTGCCATGCTGTGCGTCACTTCCTGCATGGGGGATTTTGCTGCACTAGCTCCCCACACCAATTAGAGCAGCCCTCCCCCCCCCCCCATTATTCCTGGACAATGCAAGCTTTCAGGTACTCCATGACGAGACCTTCTCTGTCCTTCTGAGGAAAAATCACACCTGAAACCCGCTTCATTTCTTAAATGCCTCCTATGTAACCTGTTTGACTACTTGTCTAAATCCCGTGGTTGACCCTCTGACCTATCGTGCAAGTCCTTCTAGGACAGAGTTTATGCCCAGTGATTTTCTATATCACCAGGAATTAGTACTGAGCTAGGAAAAGGAGACTTGCTGGGAGCTTTCTGTTGCAAAGATGAAATTCTCTGACTGGCTGTTGTTTCTGGAGATACAGGCTCGCAGCGCCCCATCTCCCATGCTGCAGAGAGCTCCCTTTCTATCACTGATCATAGATGGCTTTTCTTTTTAATTTTTCTGGCCTTCTCAATTACTGATTGTGTCAACCTGCTGCATAACCAACCTGAATGGTAAACTCTTAGCAGTTACTATTTTAATGTAAGTGGTCTTTTCATGGGCAGGTTTAGGTCGTATGTTTCCAAGGGACTAGTGCAAGATGGGAAATAAAGAATATTCTCTTCCGACGTCTGTTACGGAGTTTTATAGGTCATCATTTTCTGATCTTACATATCAATATACATGCACCCTAGAAGTAATTATCTAACTTCATTATGCTTAAAACACAATACTTCCCAACACCAAGTGGGACAAACCCTGCCGATCCAACTGCCCGCACCTTGTAGTTTCACAGGTAAAGCTCTGCCTTCCCTCTGTATCTCCATTTATTCCTTGAAGGAAACGGCTCTCTAAATTAGAAAATCAACTCCGGATGTAGGAGACATAAAGGAAAGCATGAGTTAGGCGCTTCAAAGCCAAAATCTCTTCCTTGATCCTAAAGTCGATCCATAAAACTAAAATAAAATTGGTTATTAAGCACGGGTGAGACAGGAAATTTCTGCTCTAAAGCCCCCAGTCTGAAAGTGGACACATGGAAATATATTTTCCCCTATTAAATACGTGCCTCTCACTTATTAATATCTCATCATTAAACTCAAAGACAGGATTTCTCATTCACAAGAGAGAGAAATTTAGGTAGAGAATATTTGTACCGAAAACCCACCAGCTAGTTATTTACCGTATAAAAAAGCACAAAGAAAACGCCAGCACATAGAAAGCTATTCTAAAATACAATTAGCCCTGGAGCCCTCCAAGGCTTGCTCAATTAAGCTCCCTACCTGTCACTCAGCACGCACTTGTAAAACAGATGAGCCATTAGTTCATCGATGTTAAAGCAGCTCCTGGGTGTGCCAATAGCCGTCCTGAGAAGCCCACGGCCTTGAGTATAAACAGCCAGGGAAGAAATGGACATGACTTCGGTCATATAAATGCTCACGTATTCCCGAAAGTAATCTTTTGCTATCTCTACTTTAAAAGGGATAAAAGCAAGGTTGATAAATGTGTTCATGTTGCCTCGAAAATTCAAAAGTTGGATTAAACCCTGTTCTGTCTTTAAAGATGATGTTCTTTTAAACAAACCCATAGCTTCTCAGCTCTCCTCAGCTAAGCGTGACTTCTCGGCTGCCCTCAGCTAAGTATGACTTAATGGGGCTTTGGGGGTATTATTTTCTATAATGATTCAAAATCCCAAGCAGATGGACATTCTGTGTATGCTACAAGTCACAAAGCCTCCTGTTAGGGATAGAGTAGGGGGCTGCTGTCACAAGGTGCTTCCAGGTGGATATAATAAACCAGGGTTTCAATATAAATATAAATCAGTCACACAATTGGTGCAATTTATACACAGGTGGCTTTAATGATTATAAGTTATTATGCTTCACACACAAAGGATTTCAGGAGTTCACTGTTGGAGGTAAGAAGGTGACCGAGATGGACAGGAGGGTTTGAGGACCGTGCTTAGCTCTTACCCAAGTCACAGCAAGACAACACAACCAAAGCTCTCAAAACTTTTTTTTTGTCTCTGTTCTGAGAGCCTACACACGCAGAATACTTCACAACCCCAAATTGTTACCCCAGTCTTGGCTGAAACTGCAAAATGCAGAACATAGTTTTGTTGAATAAGCAAGTAACCTTCCTAAGATAGAAGATTTCGGGTAGTTTCAATTTAACTCCAACAAGCACCATGTTCGGATGCACAGACCATAAATGTGGTAGTTCAAATGGGTAGAGAGGAACGGATACAGTTCTGGAGAAGGGCAGAGGAAGATGGCCACAGGAAAACAGCCAGAGGACAATGAAAAATTCAGAAGCCCTGTATGCTCTCTGCCCCCGAGAGTGGTATCAATTTTGTACATGCTTGAGTGCTGAAGCAGCACAATAAATTCAGCGTAAGGAACTCTAATGGTATTGTTTATAGGGAGAAGGGAAGAGCCAGACCGAGTGCCCGCTGTGCTGCCCACACAACAGTTAACCCCTCCCAGTGGTCGGAGCCCCGAGGGTGGCAGCCGGGCAGCCTGGGCTTTAGGGCAGCTGGAGCCGGGGTAAGGGGGAGCCGCGCAGCCTGGAGGATGTGGCTCTGCGGCTCTCTGTTGTGTGGCCCGACCCAGGCAGGCAAGACAGCATCGCGGGTTGGTTGAGTCTCCAGCTGGTCCTTATTTTCATAAAATCATGACCATTAGGAAATATTACATATGTGAGGGACTTTCCGAGTTCCAGGGAGCTCCCAGCCTGCACCTGAGGAGGAAGAATTAGGTACTTCAAACTGTTAGGAGTGTATGAAAATTATACTGCACCAAGGAAACACGAGACTATTCTAATTGCCCACATAGTCTTCGCCTCTTCCCCAGGTAGAACTCTAAGCCAGATCTGGGATATTCCCAGAGAGATAACCCAGCATGTTGGGAAAGTAAAGTAGATTGATTGAAGTTGCTAATCTCCCACGGAAAGTCATTCCCTCACATGCAGACAGGAAAGGCCATAGGCGGCTCAGTCACGCTCGCAGAGCTGGCTTTTCCAAAGGGTTGAGCTATAACCATCCCTGTCCTGGATGTAACTCGATAGCATACAAAATACTCACCAGTTTAGGGTGTCCATGGCTGCTTGTGCTGCCTGAAACCTCAGAATGCCCTGCCACGCAGCTCTTGGGGGACGTGCATCCAGATACTTCCCGTGTGTGGACAGGGGAAAACGCTGACCTTCACATTTATTTTGGTCAATATCACCATCTCATTAAAGGTTTAGAGCATGGCTTGTCATCTGATAAAACATGTATGTGACCTAGTCCTGAGACCCCACGGAGCTGCAGCTCTGTCACACAGTTTTTCCCTCAGCAGGAATCCATAAGTGCCCTCCCCATTGCATACCAGTAAACACCGCATGGTTTGCGTGGCTCTAGGTGTCTGAGTTTCCTGGCATCTCTATCGACTTACTGTGAGAAGAACTGTCTGTCACCCTTCAGAAAAATTCTACTATAATGTACTGCTATTAAAGTTAGTTTCTTTCAAGGACCTGCTAGATTTCCAACTCTAAGAGTAACAGTTAAATCTGGCATAAGATTTAACTTATAAAGTTAAATCTTCTAAATTAAGCAAAGGATAAAGCAAGCTACTCCAGCCAACGTTTCTGTAGAGCTTACTACTTTGTGAGGCTTAGAAAAAGGCTGGCCTTGAACTATAAAGTTAGCCTTAAACAGAAAGCGATTATCTATCTTTAAAGCCCAGCTGCTTTTCTTTTAGAGAAAGTACATTTGGTAAAATATGGTCTATTTATACATGCTTAATGAGCTGGTTAAAAAATCTTATAATGACTATTAAGATGTAATTTTAGGTAAGCACATATCATGTGATAGTCTTAGTTTTAATTCTGGAGAAAAATAGCTCAGGAAATAAGTTTTGAGCAGCTGTCCAGTAAATAGGTACATAGGTGAGCAAAGGAATAAATCTCTTTGCATTTTTCCAAGTGAGTCGTAAGCAGCTACAGTGTAGACCAGGCCAATACTTGTTGTTGTTGTTGTTGTCGTTGTTGTTGTTGTTAATAGCGGGGAGGAATTTGTATTTTTAAACAGGTGGGTGCTTGTGGGTTGTCTTGCTGAAGTAATAATATTTGTATTAAAATCTGAAAGAGAGAGGAGATCCTAAGGGCGAGGGCATCTGATTTACCAGGGAAACAGCAAGGAGCCAGTGTCCTTGGAGCAGGGTGACCGAGGGTAAGGTGAGTTCAAGCCTTTGTGGCGACTGTGCCAGAGGTGAAGGGTCCCGTCAGCTGGCAATTAAAGGTCTGTGCTTTCATTTTGAGCAGAGGCATGACCCTAATCAATTTGAACTTTCCAGAACAAAATGTCACATGAGGCTGGGTGTGTGTTAAACAACAGAAACTTCTTTTCTCCTGGTTCTGGAGGCTGGAAGTTCCAGATCAGCTTTCTGGTATTGCCAGGTTCAGATGAGAGCACTTTCTAGCTTCTTGGAGGTGGTGGCCTTCCAGGCAGTGCTCACGTCATGGAGGGAAACCACAGTCTCTGGTGTCGCCTTCTCCTTTTCCTCCTGTTCCTCTTCTTTCTCCTCCTCTGTTCCTTTGCCTGTGCTGAGAATTGACACCAAGGCTTCTCACATGCCAGCCAAAGACTCTGCCCCTAATTCCTTGCTGTATCTGCTAATAAGGGGCTAATCTCACTGTGTGGACCTTATCCTCATAACCTCACTTAAACCTAATTATTATCTTTTTCAAAAAATGCATGTATTACAGGGTCTCACTGCACAGATTGGACTCGTAGTGATCCTCCTGTTTTCAGCCTCCTAAGCGCTGGGATTACAGGCATATCCCACCATGCCCAGTCTCAGTTGCTATCTCAGTACACCCTCAAGGGCAGGACCAGCATGGCACAGGGATCAAACCCCAGTGCCCTGTGATTGCCTAAGCAGTCGCTTTAGTCTGCTGAGCTATCTGGCTGGCCCTTACACCTAATTATCTTCCAAGGTGCCACTTCTGAACACCATCATAATGGGACTAGGGCCTCAGTATAGGAATGGGGAAGACACTATTCAGTACAGTGCAAGCGTAATCTGTTGACTCAAAATTTTCAGAAAGCGCCCTGGCTGCCTCACATAGAAATGACTGTTGAGGGCATGGGAGAAAAGTCCAAAGCAGAGAGAATCTGCTGCATTAGTTCCGAAATATTGGTGCCTTTTCTGGAAGTACAGAAGGTGTTAAGAAGTGGGCAGATTCTAGGCGTATTTCAAAGAACCAACAAAACATGCCGCATCACCATAGGACTTCAAGGGAAGTTTTCATGTTGGTTTCTCTCAACTACAATTTAGAAGATTAAAACAGGGCTGAAGAACTGAGTTTTTATGGCTTACTTTTCTGTGCAGCTAGAATGAAATGAGGAAAAGGTCTTGGCTGCTACTTCCTCTTGTTCTTGGTTACTTGAAATTAACATAGTAAGGAAAATACTTTTTTATTTTCTAAACAAATGAACTGTAACCAATATTTCTCTTCATGGTAAGTTGACAGGGATGCCAGAAAACTCGGAAGCCTGTGGTCACGTAAACTGTACGGTGTTTGATGGTGTACACATTGTCAATTTTAGCGTGGCCTCTCCGACCCCAACTGAAATTGAGACCTAGGTACTCGGATTCAAAACCCAAGCACAGGGAATGCTTACCCAGGGTCCCCGTTAGATGAGCACTGGAGAGATAATCACAGCCCAGAGCCCCAGGGAAGCCACTCATCCAGAAAGACGAGATCAAAAAGGCATTAGTATAATGGATGGGTCTGGTGGCCATTTAATAAAGAGAGCCTTTAGGGAAGTGAAAAATAATTCGTTTGATCTCAAAAGCTTGCCAAAGTGCAATAGATTAGAAATTCACTCCCCCATAGCAAAGACAGTTGGCTAATTCTGTCTTTCATAAGAAAGCTATTGAAAAACTAGAGACTAACACAACCTATAAAAAGAGGAGCTTGCAAAAGGTGACAGACTGAGTCAATGGTATCACTTTTTTCTTTTTCTTTTTTTTTTTTTTTTTTTTTCAGTACTGGGGATCGAACTCAAGACCTTGTGTTTGACAGGCAGGTGCTCATGCTGCTGAGCTATCTCCCCAGCCAAACTGAGTCAATAAGTCAATGGATGAAAGCTGAAAATTCAGGTTCCTCATTTCCCCCTCGCAAACGCTGAAGTCCAAGCAGAGCAGAAGTTGGCCTGATGGCTTCTACATGCCCTTGACGTTTCACCTGTGTGCGGTGTTGGGAGTCCCCAGAGGCGTGGAGGTCTGATCTGTTCTGATCAGAGAGTCACAGGAAAGCGCTGCCCTCACGCAAGATGTCTTTAAATCCATCTTGACATAAAACTAAAACGCCTCTTTGTGAAGATACTTCTTTCATTTAGGGTTGATCCCCAAAAATCATCTGATGAAATACACACGCATTCATTGAAAGAGGATGCACAATGACATCCACTAACCAAGTAAGTATCCATCCATGTCTCAAACTAACAGATGCACTGGCTGTGGAAGGAAGGCAGCATGGGTCGCAGGTATTTAAGGGGGACTAAGATGAAGAAATACTGAATGAGCTGGGGAAGCCTGCGGAGAGGGGGCTGCGCCTCCATCCTGCGGCTCTGGGAAGGACGAAGGCTGCATGAGGCCGCAGAACTGAGGTGGAGCAGAGCTGAGGTGGAGCAGAGCTGAGGTGGAGCAGAGCTGAGGTGGAGCAGAGCTGAGGTGCAGCGGAGCAGGCAAGCGGGAGAGGGAAGCTCTGGGTGAAGTGTGCCCTCTTCCATCTTTTCTGCTAGGCATGTTTCCAGGTAGCTATGTGGAAGCTGGGGATGAGGGCTGCCCAGATAGCTCAGTGGACTAAAGCACCTGCTTACGCAGAGCACAGCAGCCAGGGTTTGATCCCCGGGCGTGCTGTGTCGCCCCGCGATGCAGTGATTACGACTGTGCATGGTGGTGCGTGCCTGTAATCCCAGCACTTGGGAGGTTGAGACCCGGAGAATCACTATGAGTCCAATCTACCTAGTGAGCCCTGTAGACCCTGTACTAAATATATATATTCTCTCTCCCCTGCCTATATGTCTTATTTATATTCGCATGAATGAACCTTCAAAATTATTAATTTTAATACTACAATTTTTTTGTTCTTACAATTTCAGCACAATGTATTTTCTGACAGATAAAATTATAAAAGGCTATTCTGTGCTTCACAGATTTCTCATGCAGAAAACACACACGAAGCCCAGTCCACTCCTCTGTGACCTCTCCTTCCCTCGTGTAGACTTTCCTCTTTGGTGACTGGAAAACTCACTGCCTGCTGTCTCTTGAGTCAGGCTTATTCTTAAAATGATTCCATTATTTTTACCTTCTTCAGTTAAAATCATGTAACTCCTGGACTTGCCCCTCTTGGGGATAATGTTTGCTGCTGCTAGAAAATTGCTTACCCTAAGGAGACAAAACGTGAAAGCATCTCTAATCATCCACTGCTCCCCTCATTATGAGACTCCATTACCCCATTTCATGTCCCGAGCACTCTTGTGAACATGAAGTCACACCACATGAAGTCACACACAACATGAAGTCACACACAACATGAAGTCCCATCCTAAGCAACAGCCATGGAGTTCACTCCAGCACTTAGCAAGCACCTGGTACAGGGTAGGCATTCCAGAAAGATTTCTGAAAGAATCAAAATAAATAAATAAATAAAAAGACTCCATTACATTTTCAAAAATTAAGAGACTATTTCAACATTCTTTGTGCTTATAATTCCAATAAAAATCAAATATTATGGGTGCTGGGGATATAGCTCAGCAGCATAAGCTTCTGCCTGGCAAGTACAAGGTCTCAAGTTTGATTCCTGGTACCACAAAAGAATAAATAAACAAATAAATAAAATGGAATATTAGGTAATGTTCAGAGGCAACTGCAGCTAGTTCTACCTCTGTTGTCTGTCACACACATTTCTGACAAAAAGCCTTCGGAGTACTGGGAAATCTACGCAAGACATTTTCAGGAAGGTAGTACTGCTTGATGCTTTCTTTGAGATCAGCTGTTACTTAGGGAAAAGTGCTCTAAATCAGGGATGTTAAGGGTCACTTCCAAAGCAGTAGCCCTTCGTCTGTCTCCTTGGGCTGTTGCTGCCACAGGTACAGACCTCAGTCATTCATCAAAAAGTACACAGGTGGCTCAGTCGAATAAGCGCTTGCCTGGCAAACGCAAGGGCCTGAGTTCAATCCCCGGTTCCGCCAAACCAAAAAAAGTCCATGGCTGTGCAGTAGCTGCTTTCATCTTGCATTCAAAGGAGACTGAGACTAACTCCAGGATATGCTCATTATTTCTCCTGGCAGATACCAGCTTTTAATATGCATGAGATATCCCCACTGTCTTTTGCCTGAAGGGCATTAGAGAAAGAAAGGGAGATGTACTTCAGAGTGAGTCCAGTCTAAGTGCCTGCACCCTCAATATTTTACAGTTTCAAGGCACTGGGAATTGTGAGGGATCAATTATAAAAAAGAAAAACATCCGCCTACATTTCACCCGCACAGCTCGCTGCCAAAGTGGAATGGCTCAGCCAGTCAGTAAGGTCTCAGCACAGGCCTCAGCACCTGGCTATGCTGGCGCCTTCTGGTGTAGACAGCTTCGGGGTGGCCTTGCGCACAGCACAGCCTGGTCTGCTCGCTGGGAGAAGCGTCTGTGACCCCCACTGCCCTTGAACCACTCTCTAATGGAACGATTTCACCTTCCACTTAGGGAAGCCGGAGCCATCATTTATGCTCCTTGGCTGTCACATTAATTATCAACAACAATGTCAAGTCGTTTGTTTTCTCTCAGAACTAACTTAATAGGCATACCACTCTAGTTGTTAGGGGGAAAGCAAAAGGCATAAAGAGATAATGTTTTTAAAAATAAAAAGGGCTCAGCTTTACCTAACAGAATGTAAAAATACATTTTTTAAGTAGAAAAATACCAAGAAACAGTAGTCAGAAGAATGATGCTAAGGTTACCTTGAGTGGTCAAAAATTCAATACTGATAAGTCATCAAAAAAGTTTAATGATTGCCCATTCTTTACAGAGAAGATGTCTTCAAATACGCATTTTCATTTTATTACTCTGTGAGATCCCATAAGCCATAAACATAGACTAGAAGATTCGGAGAAGCAGGGGTGGGGGAGAGAGACAGACAGACAGACAGACAGACAGACAGACAGACAGACAGAGACAGAGAGACAGAGATAGAGAGAGACAGAGACAGAGATATAGAGAGACAGAGATAGAGACAGAGATAGAGACAGAGACAGAAAGAGACAGAGACAGAGAGATAGAGACAGACAGAGACAGAGAGAGAGACAGAGAAAGAGACAGACAGACAGACAGACAGACAGACAGACAGACAGACAGAGAAAGAATGAGACATAAGCAAGGCAGGCGGCCAGGAAAGGGAGTCATAAGAAATCTATTACTGATTGGGCAATGATATGAATAACATAAATGTAAATTTGTACATCTTCCTCCAATTCCATGACCTGTGATTATTTAAAATTCACTTGAGGATTTTTATAAATGAGGGAGTCTCTAGTGGAATCCTGAAGACACACTCATATTTTCTGACTTTTATGTAAATCGATCTCTTTCACTCAGATAGCCACCTGTTCCTCATCTTTGAAGTTCTAGATGTAAAGTTTACTTTCTGGAGTCTGACTTCCTGTAGGACGGCCTCCCGCAGAAGGTGGCATTCGCAGGGCTGGGGAGGTAGCTCAGCAGTGTATGTGCCTGCCTCATCAGCGCAAGGACCCAGGTTTGATCCCGGGTACCGCACACCGTGCCGGCCCCACGA
The DNA here is from genome assembly GCF_000260255.1 of Octodon degus. NCBI lineage: Eukaryota > Metazoa > Chordata > Mammalia > Rodentia > Octodontidae > Octodon > Octodon degus. The sequence goes on from NW_004524637.1 coordinate 6,839,740, forward strand.
AGAGCTGGCCACTGAAGCCCAGCACAGTGGCACGTGCCTGTACTCCAGCACCGGAGAGGCTGAGACAGGAGTATCACTACGAGTCCAAACTGCATAGCAGATGATAGATAGTTAGATAGATAGATAGATAGATAGATAGATAGATAGATAGATTTGTCTTTAAAAAGAAAAATCATCCTTCTTACAAAGCTGTACAAATAAATAAATAAAAAGATTTTTCTCTTAAAAAGTGCCACCCTCCTTACAAAGCTCTTTAGAACACAGCCATGAGGAGCATTCGAGAAAATCCATCCTGATCACGTCAGGCCTAGGAGCTACGTAGGCTGATCACATCAGGCAAGCATGACATTACCCTTGTCCACCCTTAAGAGCTCACTAAGGCTGCCATTAGCTCCCACAGAGTCGGGGACACCCTGCAAGAGAGACAGACAGAGAGACAGGGCCATCCGCTGGTCCACGTGAAGCTCCCCTGACTACGAATGTTAAATTAACAGCTTAAGGTTGGACTGCAGACTTCACTACAGTCTTCAAGATTTCTACCCTGGCTCTTGATCGCTTGGGATTCTCACCACTGCTTTCGTAACCATACGGTTTAGAAGCTCCCCGGCATGGCTCAGAATCCATCTCCTAAAACCTGCCATCCAGCCAGGCCAGGTCTCCGCGCATCTGGACAGCACGGGGTCGCTGCCGTCTGGAGTCTCTCCGTGCTAAGCACCCCCAGCGAGGCCTGGCGCGCTGCCCGGTCCTGCGGCACTGCTTACACAATAGGCAGGGACTGGAGCGGAAGCTATCTTCCTGTAGAAAAAGTGCCCCAGATTTTAATAAAGTAGCTACTGGAGCTGCGAGGCTCTGCGGGCCCCATCTCCTCCCTGTCCCACCTGTTCCACTCCCTCTCCTCCCCACAGGTCACCACGGTCCCCAAGTACTGGGTCGCGATGGACCTCAGGGTAGCCTGAAGCACAGGCCTCTTCTCTCGTGCAGCACTCTCCCCTTTGAATGACTGTGCTATGCTAACACCAACACACTCCCCACCGCACAGAGAAGTGGCTGAAGAGATGGCCCTGAAGGCCAGGCATGTCACTGATCTCCAGGCGGAAGGCCGCTGTGATCTGCTCCAGACGAGAGCTTGCGACTCTTAGATCATAAAGCAAAAGAGCAAGGACAAGTTCACACATTCCTCATAGCTCTAGTTAGAAAAACAAGTAAATGAAATGAACAGTGCACACTGGTCACAGTGGGCAATGACTTCATTTTTTGAGCAATCAAAATGCCACTCTCGCTGCTCGGGGATTAGAGGGCACTGACAAACTCAGCTTCCAACATTAAACAAGCTCTGGGTGGGAAGAAAAGACCAGCCCCACAGTAGGAGCCATTACGCTAACAACGTCTGCTGCTCCTGCTGAACCAGGGAAGACGCTCCCTGGTCATGAGAACGTACCTTCGCCTGAGTGGGCTCTTTGTAGCTGAACAACTTGGGAAAAAAGGAACAAGAGACTGGATGAAGCACACCGAGGAGTGTCAGCGTCTCTCAAAAAGTTAACGCCGTATAAAAGTGGGCACTCTAGAGCCCTACTGGGGTAAATTTTAAAAATGGAATTGAAGGTTTCTCAGTACCGAGGATTGAACCGAGGAAGGCGCACATGCTGGCAAGCATTCTGCCCCAGACCTACGACCCCAGCTCTTCAGCTTGCATTTTGAGGCGGGGTTCTGCTAAGTGACACAGGATGGACATGAATTGGATTTTCCTGCCTTGCTCTTCCAAGTCTGCAGCTGGGATTACAGGCCTGTCTCACCAGGCCTGGCCACTTTGAAACATAAAATCGTATGCAATTACATGTTAGACTAGCTCTTCTTTTATTTTTGAGATTTTTAAAATATTTCCCTCTGAAACTTTGCCTTCAAATAAAATTTTTATTTGAAGTTTTAAAAAATAGGTTTCTTTGTTCTTGGTTTTTCTTAATTTTAACTTACTTCTCCCTCTGTCTCTCCCTCCCTCGCTCTCCCTCTCTCTCT
>NW_004524637.1:6843462-6864049 GCF_000260255.1 Octodon degus
TAGAACAAGCTTAGCAAAGCACAGGGACCGCGGTTCAATCCCCCAGCACCACATGCCAGCCAGCCCCGCCCCCTGGTGGGCTGAGCTGGCCACATAAATAAATAAATAAATAAATAAATAAATAAATAAATAGCGGCTCCAGTCAGAAAATGGGCAACTGGGCATCTGTCTCTGTACCTGGAGGCCTTGGTCCGGAAGGACCACTTCAGAGCCTGAGCCTGATCCTCAAATGTGAGCCACATCCCTGGGCCAGCACAGCAGTTTGAGCACTTTGGAAAGCCCCCTGGACCAAGCCCCACCTTCAAACCCACGCTCTGGGGCTAATCATACTTGAAGAAACCATCTCATCCCAACCTCGATCTAACTCCACGAAAAGCACACACACACACCTAAAAGGACTGCCATAGGTACACAGCAGTGGGCTCTGTGTTTGTGTACAGCTTCATAATTCCATGCTAGAATCCTTCTCTATTCAGGGAGACCTTGGGCACGTTATGTGGGCTAGCCAGTCTCCACTTCTGTAAGTGAAAAACAGGGACAATAGTGCTTGTCTTGTGATGTTTAGTTTGTGAATTAAAAATAAAATATTTAAGGGGCCAGGGAGATGGCTTAGTGGAATAAGCACTTTCCTGGCAAGCGCAAGGGTCTGAGTACAATCCCTGGTTCTGCCAAAAAAAGATAAATAAAATAGTTAAAGCTCCAGAGCAGGTGTTGGTAATGAACAGGTTTTAAATTAAATACATTATCGTTCATTTTATTATTACTATTATCATCATCATAGAAGTAAAACTAATAGTGTGTGATTCTCTTGGCTCTGAGGAAATCTTGGGTGGCTGTGGATGTGGTCACCTCAGTGGGTGGGAGAAGGGAAGAGGGGAAGGTCATTCCAGTGTGGGGGAGAAGGGTTACTGATGCTCAGGGGAGGGCCAGTCTGTTCATCTGTATGCGCTCCAGATCCAACACCAATGACTGTTTAGAATCTGGTAAAACATGCATTCACTATGCCGAGTAAAACAAAGCCACATATTAATACAAAAATTTCTGGCACTCCAAGTTTGAGCCACTAGAGAGTGAACCAGGGCTTTTTAAACTTGTGCCTCACAGTTCGCTAGTAGATAAGATAGTTTATCCATATACAGAGACAATAATGTATTAAAAATAATAGAAACCGATGTGTATAATGGTATTATTTCATGAATCTCTTGCTTCAATGTGGACATGCACTCAGATGCATAGCTCCTGTGCGTGTGAATTTATAAGAGAACCAGAGCACATGAATGTATTTCTGCCATCCTTTGTTTTGTAAATGTTCGCAGTACAACATTTAGCTAATGGAATTCTCAGTTCTATACCCTAGAGAGAAAGACCTGCCCATTGTTTGGATTCTCCTATAACAAACTGACTTAGAAATACTTAAAACCTTCCACTTACTACCTGGATGTAGGGAGACTATGAACTGAAAGTTAATTACGGCCGTTCTTAAATATCAGGCCTGTCACCACAAGAAACAGAGCGCTCCTGGAGAGACTAAAACAGCTACCTTTGAGAAAAATCAATGGGCTGTGGATCCATAAAGAAATTCCAAATAATGAGCTGAGCACAATTTAATTACTGTGTTGCAAAAGGACTTTAAATTTTAACACACATCCTTCTGCTTCATGAAAAGAGTAAGCAAGCAAGCACATGTGACAACAGAAAGTGGACTAAGACAGCTCTACAAAAGTCTCCACCCCATACCAATGCGATTTCCTGGATGTCTGACTATTCCAACAAACAATACTTTCAAGGTTACATTGTGACTATAATCTTGGAGACGTATAACATTTTCTGCATTCTGCCTGATTACATAAGTCAGTTTCCCTGATGTTGATCATTCTCTCCAAAACAGCAGGTAAAGGAGGACCTCAAACTACTTCTCTGGCCATAGCAAAGAGAAGCCACCTTTATTCGCACTCTTCTGCAACCCCATTTGCCAAAAGAGCCTTTGAGGCTTCCGTACCTTATCCAGGGCCCTGTCAGAAGCTAAGCTAGCATGAAAACTTTCCTGAACCAAAGAAAAGTTGCTTCTGCTGCTCCTAGAGCTTGAGAAAATTCTTATCAACCTCATCAGTACTTGAGTGTTCTAGAAACCCATTCAGGCTCTGGGCCTCAAGGCCCAACAGAGACCAGGACATCTCTATGTACTCACCTCCCACTCAAGTCCCAAATGGCCTCAGGTACAAAAGGCACAAACACCCTCCCATGATCTGGAGATGATCCTCTATTGATACAGGAAGAGGAATAATGGAACAAGAGAAATGAGAAAGGAAGGCAGCAGATGCAAGAGATAACCCTTTCTGATAGAAGCGGTAGTTAACATTGTGAAAGACTAGAAGGAAGATCAAATGAAAGAAAATACCATTTAACAACTACACTATATCAGTCAGCTTCTCCTCACTGAGACCCAATACCTAACACTTCGCACTCTTCTGCAACCCCATTTGCCAAAAGAGCCTTTAAGGCTTCCGTACCTCATCCAGGGCCCTGTCAGAAGCTAAGCTAGCATGAAAACTTAGGTTCATGCTAAGGGGAGAGGGTTAGCATGCTTATGTTTCAGTCCAGTCACCCAGTTACCAGGCAGAGACGAGGCAGAGGGGCAGGGTGAAGCAAAGCTGCTTGCTTCCTGGCACCTGGAAAGCAGAGGAGAACGGTGCCAGAGCGGAAGGGCAGGGATAGGACAGGTCATGCCCCTTGGCAAGCCCAGACACATCTGACAGTCTGCCCCATCCCCAGGGCAGAACTCCCAAGCCCATCAAGTTGCCCCAGCCTAAATGCCATGTGGCCCTTTTATGGAGAAATTTCTATAATGTGGTAGAGATTAGTCGTGTGGGCAATGTATACTGCCTTTTCTAGGTTGGGGGTGAGGGTAAGAAAAGTGACATGGTAGGTCAGCCAAGCAGATCTCACTGGCAAGAAGAGGAATGTGAATAAGAGGCTCCTGGACTCCGCGGCTCAGACCTCAGCCGGGCTCTTGGTTCGCTTCCAAATATCTTCAACACATGACGTCACTTTTCACGCTCCTTCTTTTGTTTTTATTTTAAGGAGAAAAAAAAATAAGAACAAAGACAATAACAAAGCAACATAAAAAATAAAAATAGTATAGAATTTCAAGGCAAGAATAGAAAATTAATGGTTGTTATATTACATATTGCTATCATCAAATCTGTTGCTCCATTTACCAGACATAGGCATGCAAGATCAATCAGACACTTAAACATTAACTCTCCCTTTCAATTATCTTTATTTTTTATTGTCCTTTTTACGTTTTATTTTTAATTCACTTTAAAGAAAGTATAGAAATAGAAAAGATATTAAAGACAGTACACATTTTTTAAAAAAACAGGGTGAAAGGTATTCAACTATGGTTGATATGGTGCCTGTTGCTGCCTTTAATGTAGTTGTTCAGATTACAGACATTAGCATATGAAGTTAGTCAATGTGAAAGTTTAAACATTAACTGCTACTTTCAAAAAACTGATAGAAATCAGTAGTACAATCATCTCAGCTATCCTGTGTATATACATACATGATTTTCCCCTTTCTTTTTTCTATCTTTTCTCCTTTCCTTCTTCTCAATTGCTCATGCTCATTCTTAATAATAATAATGAAATTTTTCACAGATAGTTGAACACTATGGAAACTCTCCTTTTAGTGCTGACATGGAGTACTCCTTTTCTAGTTTCATGAAAGAAAAATGATGTTTAGGGGAGTCAAAAATAAAGAGAAGCAAAGAGATTCTCCAGGGAAAAGAAATGGTTCAAAGTCAGATGAATGAAGCTAATCTAAGAGGTAGACAAGAAAACTCCATTAGTCTCTCTCTCTTTCTCTCTCTCTCTCTCTCTCTCTCTCTCGCTCACTCTCTCTCTCTCTCCCTTTCCTTCACATCTCCCTCTCTCCCTCTCCTACCTCTCTCTGAGCTACACTATTCTATCCCAGGAGCACATCAAAGGAATTTTAGCAACATAAGTGTTCCATTTGTGACAGTGACTCTCCAATATTCCAGGGTTTTTCTAACTCAAGGCCTTCTGCTGCCCATCACAGCTGAACCTGAGGATGCCGGTATTGCCCACGCAAGCCCAAAGCCTCAGGGTCTGAGGCGGCAGTACCAAGGTGCCAAGGTGCCACATCTCACAGCACAACTTCATTCCCGTAAGTGAGTCGAGAGTGCTGGGACGGCACAGGTGGGTTCCTGGGCACTCAGGTCATGCTGTGTCTAAAGCGAAGTCCTCTGTTTTCTACATGAAACCTTTTACTTTGGTCACCAAATTGTGGAGAAACTTCATATAATGATGTAGAAGAATCCCTTTCCCAACTGAGTAAATTTTACTAAACATGATCTTTTTGGAACAGCGGACAGAACAAGTGCTTAATAAGAAACTGCTAAAATACAATGTCATTCATAAAGACAGTTTCTTTCTGTATAAGCATGTTCCTCTAAGTATGAAAAACTTAGGTACAAAAAATTATTCTATCTATCATTTTGGTTTGGAAACTTATCTGGAAACAAATTTCAGACATAGATCAGAAAGTTATTACTAAGACTTACAAAAAGGAAAAATCTGCTGTGGGAAGTCTTGTTTGGGCTAAGACAGGGCATGACCATCTCTTGCTTATTTCCTAGAGGACAGCACAGCACTTTAGTCAGCTGCCTCCAAATCCAGACCATCTGAGTCTCCCACACATTCCCACCACGGCCAAGGCGACCTTGGGCAACCTATTTGTCACCTGCTAGCCCCGGTTTCTCATCTATATACAGGAATAATATCCACCTTATAAAGAATTAGACTCTTAGGAAAATGTAGACATGGTAGAGCTCAGAAGGTATTACTAAAGACTTCCGGGAAGATGGCAGAAGGGTAAGCAGCAGAGAAACAGACTCTCTGAGATGTGGAGTCCGATGCTAGAATAAAAAATATGTGAGGAAAAGAAGAAAGAGCGAAGTGGGGCCCCAGGGCACAGAAAGTATCTAGAGTCACCACTGAAGCCACAGGAAGGCAAAGAGAGTAACCGCAACGCAGAAAAGGGAAGTGGCCAGCAGGGCTTTGTCCCCGAGGCCTGGCCACAGCATGGGAGGGTGGCTCAAGCCTGGAGAGTCCTGGTGACTGCTGGCAGCTGCAGAGGCCGCTGTGGAGAAACACCGCGATGCAGTAGAGAAGCAGACGCTGCGGGCTGCAGGGCGGGTGCGTCATTCTGGCTCAGATGTCCTCCTGAAGAGGGGGTTCTGGCGAGTCGCCATTTTGGAAAGGGGTTGCTTAAACTCAGAACTCAGAGCAGCTGCAGGCTGGCTCCATCTGGTGGCTCCAGGTGTCAGGGTGAGGCTCAACCGTGAGAGACCCCAAGGCCAGGGAGCAGCGATCTAACTGGCAGGAGGCACCCGAAATATTGTGAGCTGCATCACTCAGGTCCAGGCCTCAAAGTCAAGGAAGCAGAAGCCACCTAACCCCACTATGACCCTACCACTGGCTTGCTAGTATCAACGGCTTGGAGCTGGGCTCTATCTGCCCCCTTGTCTATTAGTAACAGCAGAGATATGCCCTAAAATGGGTATTTTAGGGCCTGCCAGATAGCTCAGCAATTAAAGTGCCTGCTTAGGCAGATGCAGGGGTGGGGGTTTGATCCCCCACCTGCCATGCCAGCCCTGCCCCCAGGGTATGCTGAGACAGAGATTGAGACTGGGCATGGTTGTGCACCCCTGTAATCCCAGCTCTTGGGAGGCTGAACACAGGCGGATCACTACAAGTCCAATCTAGGTAGTGAGACCCTGTAGACACTGTACTAAATACATAAAAAAATAAAATGGGTATTTTATTGTTCTCTTTTTTCTTTTTTGTGATTTTTTGCTCTTGGTTTTTATATGAACGTGAACACAATGTAGGGTTTTATGTTTGCTTCATGTTGGTTTATTCTTTTGTTGCTTCTGTTTCTTCCATCTTTTTTTCCCTGCTGTCTTCTTCACCAGTTTCCCAAAACTTGTGTAATCTTCCTTAGTCCTCTTGCCTTGCTTCTGACCTCTTTCTCTTCTATTTCTCTATTTTATTTTCATTAACCTCCTTTAAATTTGAATCACTGAAGGTAAAATCACCATGTTGTGGATATATTTACGATGTAAAATTTTCTGATTTGTTTTAGATTCTGTCATATAACTACAAATCTTATTCACACAAAGGTGGCAAATTAATAACTACCAGTTTGTCATTTTCTAGGCTGTGCTTGATACTATTTTTATTACTGACTGAACTACTTTAGCCAAGGTGATACACTTGTTCCAATCAGTTGTTTTTCCTTAAAGGCCAATACTGAGACTGCCTTAGGTTCACTTTAGGCCAGTAACACTATAGGCCAGTGTGGGGGAGAAAAAGAGGCTAGCAAAATAGGCAGCAACTTCTCCTCCCCATTAAATTGAAGAGACAGGACACTGCAACAGACTCAAAAGCCAAAACCCAGATACACTTTGAATACATCTCTAAGAAGTAATGATTTCCTGACAGTGCTTGAGACTAGTTATAGAGCTGTCTATCATAAGCAACTTATAAGAATCAACACAGAAATTGAACTAAAAGCATAAATAAAAAAATAGAACACACAGAACCAAGATGCAAGCACATATACACTTCCAGTTAATTAAAGGTAACAAAGAAGTGGAAAATTAACAAGCTGGAGCCTCTAAATCTTCAGTCATTGAAGTAACAAAGCAGGTGAATGAGGCACTAGAAAATAATCTAATCAAAAATAATTTCTTGGATAACTATAAATGCTCATAATGAAGGACATGGTTAGAGATTCTAAAGTAAATACACACTTTTTAAAAATACAAGCTTAGTAAAGTGTGAATCATGTGTGCCCAACATAGGAAAGATATGGAATTCATGAAAAAAATTCAAACAGATATTCAGGAGATTAAAGTTTCTTTTTGAAAGTATACATTGCAGAGGGACTCAATAACCAGCTAGTCAAAGGGACGCAGGGCCTGGACCATCTGCCTGCATAGCAGGAAACTGCCTGGGGCTGGGAAGCCAGCTCAGCCAGAGGAACCAGAATCCATCCTAACAAAGAGAAACACTTTGCATACAAACTCCTAATTTATTATTGGTTCTGTTATATAACTATAGACTCTGCTCCATACTTAAAAGCACAAAATCAATAGGTAACACAGCTTGTCAGTTTCTAAATTGTGCCCAATGATACCATTGTTAATTGTACAATTGTATCCATATGTCACGTCTGTTGTAATCACTTGTTCTCCCTTGCATAACCACATTGGAAAGCTCTGGGGTAATAAATTCACCAAGCCCTATGCCTAACAGATAGAAGACAGTACTAAACAGAAACAAAGATCCCATTCTCAATTAACTGGGAAGGCTGGATCTTGGGACAGACATGAGCCAAGAACCTCCAACATACAGAAGATATCCCAGAAGAACAGACTCATCCTAGAGTGGTCTTGATAGCTATGTACTATCAAAATTTCACAAGGATTATTACAGAGATAAAAATAAAAGCATTCTTTCTGAAATATAAAATGACAAGATGAAAGAGCATAATGTGATCTCAGGTCCCCACCTACCTAGAACAAGTCCAGGAGATATCAGTATGGAAGAAAATGGAAGTCACAGACCTAAAATCTGTGAAATGCTTTCAACTGAAGTAAAGAAATAACTTCAGGTGGGGACAGACCCAAACACAAAGTGACATCCCACTCTCAATAATTGGGAAGATAGGATCTTGGCACAAACATAAAACAAGAATCTCCAACACAGAGAAGATATCCCCAATGAACAAACTTTTCCTAGCGAGGCTTTCATACTAGTGATACAGCTGCATACTACCGGAACTCAGAAAGGATCATCACAGAAAACAAAATACAAATTTCTTTTGGAAATAGCAAATGACAAGATAATGGAGCAAGGTGGAATCTCAGACCTCCACCCCACCCAGAACAAATCCAGGAGACATCAATAGAGAAGAAATTTGAAGTCACACACCTTAAGTTTCTGAAAATATAACAACTGAAATAAAGAAACAACTCCAGGAGGCTATAGAGGAAATAAGATCAGAAATAATCTCTCAGATAAAAAAGAAATGGCAAATATAATAAAAGAATTGCTGAACATACCCAAAGAATATATAGATTAAAAAGATAAAAGACCATAGAAAAATGATGGAAACCTTGAAAGAACAATATAGGAATGTATTAGAATGCATGAAACAGACTCAAAAAGATATGCAGGAAATGAAAAATTCACTTAAAACCTGGAAAAAATGCTGAACAAAACCACAGATAGATAACCAGACTCTGAAGATAGCACTGCAGACAGCTACTGTGAGAGGAAAGATCTCTTTAAAATAATAAGAAACCAGGAAATAACAATTCAAGAGCAGAAAATGACAAAGAAGAACAACATAAGACTAATAGGCGTAAACAGAATAGCTGGAATCAACACAAATGGCATGAAAAGAATATTTACAGAAGAAATAGTGAAAAATTGCCCAAGCATGAGAAAAGAATCTGACTTACAGATAAGTGAGGCATACAGAACACCAATAAGCCTTAAGCAAAATAAACCTACGCCCATACTTATAAAATTCAACATCCCAGAATTTCAGCACAAGAACAGAATATAAACACTATTAGAGGAAAGAAGGAGGTCACTTATAATGGAAAGCTCACCAGAATCACTGTAGGCTGTGAGTTTGAGACCAGCCTGGAGGCTACAAAAGTGAGCACAAGGCCGGCCTGAACTGCATAAGAGACCCTGTCTCAAAAAGAAAAGTTATTTTAACTGATACATTGATGATTTATATGGACAAATGCAATATAGGAGAGGACAGATACATAACAATGAACTAATTATGAAATTAATTATTCCGATTGCTCCAATAGCCTCAGCTAAGTGGATGCTTGGGAAAAAGAAAGACAGTTATTTCAGTAATTGAGCCTGGAAGCACTTTGGGAGACTCTGGACAGCCCACAGTACTCTGGTAAGCTTTGGCCCTTGCAGAGTTGGCAAGGAGACGGGGAGGGGGACCTGTGGGGTCTGCTGGCAGCCCCTGAGGGCTGGGGATTGGGTCCCAGTCCTCTCACAATAAGGAAGGAAGAGAGAAAGCCCTGGACTCAATCCCTAACACAGTATAAGGAAGGAAAAGGCAGATCAATCTCTGTCCATCTCTGCTTAAAGTGGTCTTAGTTTAGTCCTAGTGGGTAGGAGAGGATGGGCCATCACCAAAGAGTTCATGGGAAATCTCGAAAGGGGGCACAGATAACCCCAAGCTTCCACTTACCCCTTAGGGAAGTATTTGTGGCCCCAAAGAACATTTAGTCAATACTCATTTAGATTTCAGGAAAAGCTTTTGGTATTTTTATTAAAGAACACTGCATCATAACACTTTTAGAAGAAAAAAAAAAAGGGCGAAGGGAACAAAATTTCATTCAAAGCAGCTTGATAGCTTCTCAACAAAACAAACAAAAATAATAATTTTTAGTACTTGGGCTGTTTATATAAAAGTTAAATATTTTCTCTTCAAATTCATACCATGTTCTTTTATCTTTTTTTGTTGTTTTGTTTTGTTTTTTGGAACCAGTAATTGAACTCAGGCCCTTGCACTTGCCAGGGAAGCGCTTATTCCACTGAGCCATCTCCCTGGCCCCAACCATGTTCTTTTTAAATCACTACCCAATCAAAATTTCCAACAGATTTTTAATTTTAATTGACATAAACATTATTGTGCATATATGTGGCATGGAGTGTGGCATTTCTGTATGTGTATATAATGAGTAATAATCAGATCATGGAAACTGGCACATGCATCCCCCCTCAAAGAGCTGTCATTTGTGCCAAGAAAGTGTGAAATCCTATATTCTGAAATATAAAATTGAACGTTGTCAACTACCATGACCTCCCTGTGCTACACAACGTTGGAAATTATTTCTTCTTACGTGTGTCAGCTATCCTCTCTGTCTTGCTTCCCCCCATCTTCCTTGCCGCCAGCAGTCGCCATTCTACTCCTCACCTCTGTGAGATCAGCTTTATTTTGAGCCTTCACGTATCAGGGAGAACACATAGCACTTGCCCTTCTCTGCCTAACGCATTTCACCTAATGTAATAACCCACAGTGCCATGCACGTTGCCTCAAATTACAGGATTTCATTCTTTCTTAATGGCTGGATAATTTCCCATTGTGCGTATTCTACATTTTCTGCACCAATTCACCCATCCAAGGATGCCTAGGATAATTCTGTATTTTGGCTGTCATGAAATACAATAAATGTGGAAGTGCAAATATCTCTTCATAATGGAATGGAAATGTTGGATCATAAATTGTTCTATTTCTTGTTTTTTGAGAAAGCTCCATATCGCTTTTGATCATGGCTCTCCTAATATATATGCCCCCCACAGTGCATGGGACACCCCCATCCCCCATATTCTTAGCAGCCTTTAATATTTTTTAGCTCCTGGGGATGTTCTTGTGACTATTCACATAACTCCTTTTGAGAAATGTCTATTCATATAATTTGTCATTTTAATCACATTGTTTGGGTTTTTTCCTATTGAATTCCAATAGTTTCTTTTTTAATTCAATGTATCCCAGAAGTGCATCACTTCAATTTTTGTTACTTAATAGAATCTGTTACAATCTATTATATCATGTATTTAGAAAGAATAATAAATGTACTTTAAGTAGTCCTACCATTGAGAAAAAGACTAAAGAGTTCTGGCATTTGGGGGAAAATACAATGAACATCTACATGACCAAATATAAAATAAAATTCCACATGGGCTAAAGAATAGAGAAATAAAGAGAGAATCATAAAAGCAATCAAAGAAAATATAGGATGTCTTTGCATAGTCCTTTGGTGGACAAGGTCCACCAGCAGCACCCAAATCAAACTTCAGAAGAAAAACACTGCTAGATTGGACTACATAAAATGCTAAATTTCTGTGAAGCAAAACCACTCTCCCATTACTACATGAACAAACCACAGCACTCAGTCCAAGTTCCATAACCAGCGCATTGACCCTGGTGCACCCCGCCGGGCCTTCTCTCACTGGCAGTTCCAGCACATCCCTCTCTCAGGACCAGACTCCAGTGTAAGACCCATGGGCCAGCTCTGCCTCCCAGCCAGCCACCGCTTGCCTTGCTGCTTGCTGCCTCGGCAGCAGATCAACATTCTTTGGGGCTCACAGTTTATGTGAATTTGAGGGGCTATTTCTAAGAAAGGAACACACTACAGATATAAAACTAGGCCCAGAACCAAAAATATGCTTAAAATGAAAAAATAAATTATAACACACATTTTTAAAGTATGGATATATAACACAAGAAAACTAAATTTAGAAAAAAAAATATTTTGGAGCTGGGGAGATAGCTCAGTGCTTTAAGTGCCTGCCTGGCAAGTGCAAGGACCCAGGTTCCATCCCTAGCACAGCATGCCATGCCAGCCCAGAACCCCAGTCATGCCATGCTTGTCACTGAAAACAGGCATGGCAGTGCATGCCTGTGAGCCCAGCGCTGAGAAGGCTGAGACAGGAGGATCACTACCAGTCTGAGCTGTGTAGGGAGACCCTGTACCAAATAAATAAATAAATATTTTTTAAAATTTATACATGTTTTTATCATATTCTGTAGGGACTTAAAGTTCAACATATTAATACTTGATGAAAAATACCTGTTCCATATTATGCCTAAGTTTGACATGCAGACAGATAGTGAGGTTAAGCTTAACAGCCTCAGTTGTATGGTAATAACAATAACCTTGTCTTCTGGATGGTTAACAACCTAAGTTTGCAGACCAAAATTAGAGAAAAAGGAGGGCTACAAGGAAAGCCAACATTTTGGCCCTAGCCTTCTCAGGTCAATTAAGACTCAGGACATATGAGAACTTGTACTGTAACGTCATGTAACTCGGTAGTGTCCCAAATTTTCTGATCAAGAAGATTATGGGGCCAAAGAGGAAAGTGATCAATGACGTAGAGTGTGCCTAAGGAGAGTCATATGGAGAGAAAACATTTTCTCAAGCTTTCACAGAGAGCACATTGGCCAAGCAATGGCCGTGACTCATCCACATGGCTGACACTGACAAAGGTTCTACAATCTGACATACAGGATCTCAGGATAAATCCTGAGGGGATTTCACTGACCTTATCAGACCCAAAAGCTACAACTCTTGTTGCATAGGTCCTGCTTTACCTTGGTCTTAACCATCCAGCAGAAAAGTATAAAAATGAAATATAAAAAGTAAAGCCATGCTGTTATGCTGAGCTGTAGGGGACTCAGGTCAACAATTTCTGACATTGCCAGTGAAGTGGAAGACCCAGTACTATTATGGACTACTGAACTCTTTTAGATTATTTTCCTGAGTTAACACACCTATAATATTCAAATAATGGAACTTAACAAAAAAAAAAGGGGATACAGATGAATGTCCATTTTGTATCTGTGTATTCAAAGTGGTTAGGATAGATATATAGTTACATTCTCTTAATGAATAGAATGATTTGTTCTAATGGTGTTAGGATATCATGTCCGCATCTTGTACAGCAACTAACCACTAGGAAGAACGTATGCAATGTGTTAATTATTGAAACTGTCCTACCAATTTGATTTGAAACTGTCTCACTGCTATTTGTTTATCAATAAAATTATGGGGAAAAAATAAAATAAAATAAAAAAATTTAAGAGCAAAAGTATTGTGTTGTCTGATACTACACATTTTCCAACACTTTCATTCTAGTAATTGCAGAATATTATTTCCTAGGAAAAAAGAAGAGTTCTGCCTTTCTTCCACAGAGTAGATAGGAATCCACAGCTTCCTCTGGAGCATCCCCACAGTGGGCATCAGGGGACGCTTCCTATCTCCTTGCTCATAATCCTGGGTGCAGTTTTCCTGTAATCTATTTCAACACCACAATCCTACCAACAACCAATCTCTGTCGGGAAGTGACTGAGAATTGTTTATGTCCCTCTAAACCTAGACCCATCTCATCTTCCCCTACCAGCCCCCCAAATTATCCATAATAACTACAAATTCATCAGCCAAGAGAAAAAACAGGCTAGAGGAGAAGGTGGGATGGAGAAAACAGCTGGGCTAACTGGTGTGGTTCAAGTGTGTCACTTTGCAAATATTACAGAAGCGTAGAAAAACCTGACAAGGATTCATCTCAGGGTCTTGGAAGATGCCCTTGCTGGTGAGGGACCCTGAAAGAAAGCTTTATTAGCCTGAGAGGAAAATCTCTCTCTGGTTTCTTCCCATGACAGGACAAAGGAGGAGGAACTGGAAGGAGGAGTGGATGAGGAGCAGAAGTAGTGATTTCGAAAAGCTCAAAATCATGTGCCTTTAAGGTTTCTTGAAAGCAAGTAGTAATATGCAATCATACATCCAGTTTTATATAACTCTATCTGCTAATCTGAACAACAGATTTGACAACAAAAATAGATACTATATCAACCTTTGTTAATCAGCTATTCTTGTTTTGAGAACCTGTAACATATGTATTGTTGGATCTTACCCTGCTTCTGTCTTTGTTTCTGATTTATGTTCATGCTTTTGTTTTCACTTTTCAAAATAAAATTAAATTTAAAAAGAAGTCACGTGTCATCATGCAAATTGGCCACTTCGGGTCATGGTGAATGGGGCAAGGAAGGCTGTGGTTTCAAGCGCTGAGAGGAATGGGATCAGAATGAAAGGCTTCATAGAGATCACTTCTCAGAGTAGAAGCCACATACATACACCATCATGTATGTGCACATATACATGCATGATGAAATCCATAAGGAGGGTGTCTACTAAGAAGAAAACGGAGATAAAGGAGCCTGGCACTGACTAAATACTTTATATACTAAACACTTTCAGGTCCCACAAAGAGCCTGGGTGTTATGCCTATTTTACAGATCCAATATCAAGCAACTGTCAAGACAGTTTGGGTTACACTACCAAGACAGTAAGCTAGTAATTACCAACCTAATCCCAACCACCACAGAATCCTTTTGCCAGCCTTCTCCAGTCCTTTCTAATCCTATTCAGAGGACAAATGCCACAACAGAAGTACCTTACAGTACAGTGTCACAACTCTCAGACAGCCTGCGCAAATGACGACATCCATAAAGAAGGTAAAGCAAGTTATTTAAACCTCAGCCAGCCTGGTGTATGCATCTCTTGAGGATCAATGAGGGAGAATTCCTGGGACACTGCGGGTCATGAGCTGGGCTGCTTTGTGGATTTAATCAAGCTTTTTGTCTGAATGCTGTTGGAGTTGATATCCAACCTTCCACCCCTGTGTAAGAGCTTCACGCTGCATAAGAGATGTCCAACAATCTAAACTTGGGTTTCCCACCCATTTCCAATAAAATACCAATCGCAAGGGAAGCAGATTCAAAATGTGATTGGCATGTGAAATGAAGTCACTATAACCAAGAATGGGTGTATGTGAGCAAACACTGGGCAGACAGCTCAGACAAAAATGGTCATGGAAAGTCATTTAGAAAAGAGCATATGCCGAGGTCTACAGGTGACTGGGGCAGTATCTACAAATTGCAAAATTCTTGCTTATTTTATGATCAGAAATAGATGGAATAATAACTCATATCTAATATAACTTCATCTTATTTTCTCCATTATTAAAATAATATTTGCAGTGATAGATTCCCAAAGTGAGAGATGTGTTTATCTGTATATATATTTTTTCCAGAATATGTTCATTTGGATATTAGGGTTACACGGTAATATGAATGAATGAAGAACAAATACTGTAAAGGCAGACACTAAAGGGGAGATTAATGTTTAAAACAAAATTCTCCAAATCAGTGACAGTAAAGGTAAATGATAGGTGAAATTATATATTTTATTATATAGTCTGCTAGTGTTGTGAAGAAATTCACTCTTGTAAGATTGAATAAAAGTATAAAAGAAGATAGCTTTCGAAAGATTGAATTACCCCATCCATTCTGAAAAGGAAAACAGTGAAAGCTTTATTGTGTGTAGATGCCATGGAGTAGGGCTAACAGGGTGGCCAGGAGGGCCTCTTGCCTGCTGTCTCAAGCACTTGGAAGTGTAACAAGTCTCAGGACTGAACTGCGGAGCCCCTCTAAAACTGAGTCGTGTTTGCCTTTAATCACAGCAAGCTTGGAGACGAGGCAGGAGGGTCGAAAGTTTGAGCTCAGCCAAGCGATTTAGTAATTTAATGAGATCCTGTATCAAATTTTAAAATTAAAAAGGATTGAGGATGTAGCACAGTGTGAAGGATTATATGGAGAGAGACAGAGACAGAGACAGAGATAGAGAGACAGAGAAACAGAGACAGAGAGATAGAAAGACAGACAGAGCCAGAGAGATAGAGACAGAGAGACAGAGACAGAGAGATAGAAAGAGAGAGACAGAGACAGAGAGATAGAGGCAGAGACAGTAATAGATGAAGATTGAGACAGATAGGCAGAGATCATGTGCTTGAAATCCACTTTGCTGTGGATAAAGCTAGTGTTGGGACAGCATGGATATAGAAAGCAAGCTCTTTGAATATTCTCTTAGGGGAAGGCTACGCTATGGAAAATGGGAATCTACCTGGAAAGCTGTTTACTTGGAAAACAGATTTTAAACAACATTCCAGCTAAGTGGGTTTTTTTTTTTCCTCCAACGAATTAAATTTACAAAAATGAAATACTTAGATATCTTTAAAGACTTTTTTTTCCTCTGAGATTTTTCCTTTTAGTTTTTGGTGGTGCTTGGGATTTTTGAAATGTTTAGGATCATACTTAATCATACTGTCACTGAAACCACATGACATGTCCTTCCCAAGCCATCCTTTCTTCAGATGCTTTAATCTCTAAGCATGACAGTTACCGTCTTTGTCCTGTGTAGTTAGAGGTCAAGGCTTTCTGGTTAAGTGATGCATCTGTCTAGGAAAGAATCGCTGCATCTGAATATAGTAATGCAAATGTAATGACATATACTTCATTAGGAACTGTATTAGATGCGATTTTGTTGTAAGGATACTTTAGGCGTGAGGAAATCCTGATGAAACAGTTACCTCACACACACAGTGGTTATGGCAAGAGTGGAGACAACATTCTACTGCCTGATTCATTCCGCATATTCACTTCAGAGCCAAGAGGTAACTAATCACATTACTGAACAGATTGTAGGATGTTTGTCTCTAAGCAATCAGAAACATTTTCAACTGATTTATAACTACAAAATCACGCACAGTATAGGGGCTATTCTGTACAAGAGAAAAGAGGTTTCGGAGAGTGGGTGGGAATAGAGGCTATCTCCTTCAGGGCGGGTCTGCGGGAGGGCAGAAGGGAAGGGTCTCGGGTGGCTCAGTAAATCTAACGGGCTCAGCAAGGCCTCCAGGGAGGGCTCAAGCCACAGCTGGCTGTTGGAGGAGTCCTTTGTCTCCCAGGACTGGAACGCCTTTGACAGCCTGGCCACGTTTGGTCACGGCTGCAAGCGGCCCATTGAAAAGGCAGCGCACTGCCCAGAGTAAACCACTTCTCTCAGCCTCGCTTCGTTACATGTGCTGCTGCCCAGGACAACTGGGCATTTCTACTTCATTGAGAGGCCACAATCATTTTTTTCTCCATTCCTGTGAGGCCCCTTACCAGCCAGCAGCATCTCAGGTCAAAAGGTCCGAACAAGAACCTGAAGCCTACGGCAAGCAGATTCTCCTGAGCACTGAAACAGCCAGTCTAACCAGCGCATGTCGAGACCAGACAGAAACAGGGAGGCAGGGTCGGAGAAAGACTTCAAGGGCTCTGGGCAGAACGTTTATTCCTGATATGAAAGGCTGAAAGTGGTAGAGGAAAATATAAGGAAAACACTTGAAGGTACAAGCACAGGCAGACTTCCTGATGACTCCAATAAGACATGATATCAACAATCAACAAACAGAACCAAATTGAAAAGCTCCTAAATAGAAAAGGAAAACTCAGCAGAATGAAGACATAGCTGACAGAATGACTCGCATTTTTTCTAGCTATTTTTCCAACAGAGGATTAATTACCAGAACATATAAAAACCTTTTACACTTAACAACAAAATAGCTATTAAGTGGGCAAATAGACATTCTCAATCCATGTTTATACCTGCACAACTTATAGTAGCTAAGTCCTAGGAACAAACCAAATGCCCATCAACCAAGGCATGGATAAAAAAAAATGTAGTTTTTATATGACGGAGTAGTACTCAGTCATAAAAAAGGACAGCCTTGAGGCTTCTACAGATAAATAGATGCAATCCAAGACCATACTAAGAAGTAAAGTAAATCAGAGTCACATATGTAAATACTGTATTGTCTCACTAGTGTAACAATCTCAATGAGTAAATAAGATCTAAAATGTACAACAGATGTGAATTGGGAATAAACTATTCAAAAGAAAAGAGAAACAGGTAGCGGAAAGGGGAAAGGAAGAAAGGAAAAAGAAATACACACACACACACGTACATTAGTTAAGAGTTATACAGCTAGTATCTGTCAGCTTATTAAATAGAAAGGTTTCAATTAATATTGTTTGAATAATATTTCTTTCCAATATCTTGTACTGTGAATAACTACTATGAAGATAACAATATTCAATGTATTAATTATTATTACTGTACTACTGGCATATTTTGAAATTTTGTTTTATTGTTATTTTTACTTTTCTTTCTTTTTCTCTTTAAAATAAAGTCTTTTAAAAAGAAGTATAAATTGCCAATAAGTATATGAAAACAATGTTCAATATACATAAGAAATTCAAAGCAAAACTACATGCAGATTCCAGTCAGAATGGCTATAATGAAGAATACAAAAACAATAAACCCTGGTAATGACATGAGAAAAAAGGAACCCTTCTACACTCCTGATGGGAACGTGAATTTTCACAGCCACTATGGAAATCAATATGGAAGTTCAGCAAAAATTTTAGCCAAAAAAAAAAAAACCAGACTTGAGGATCAGTGTTCCAGGTTAGGAGATGCAGACACAACTACAAACACACTCAACCACCTTATGTTTGACAAAGGGGCCAAACATGTTCACTGGAAGAGAGATAAAGACAGCCTCTTGCTGGAAAAACTGGCCCTCCACACTCCAGAGACTAAAATTAGACCCAGGTCTACCACCACGCAATAAACTAAAGCTCAAATGGGTCAAAGATCTGAATATTACCAGAAACGCCACATCTATGGGAAGAGAAAGTAGGTAGAAAGCTCAGACACAGATGCAGGCAGAGAGCTCATGAACAAAACCCAAACTGCACGGGAGTCACTTCAGAGAATCAACAACTCGGATCTCATCTTATCAAAAAACTTTTTCACATCAAAGTAAATCACCAACAGGGCGAAAAGACAACCCACATAGTGGGAAAAATTATAGCCAATGGTCCCTCAGAGGATTGTTCTTTAAAAAAAAGATAAAGAATTGAAAAAAAATCAGACCCAAATATTTATAGACCCAATCCAAAAATGGGCATCTGAGATGAGCATACACTTCTCAGATGAAGAAATACTAATGGAAAATAAATATATCAAAAAAGTTCAACATCATTGGTCATTCAAGAAACACAAATTAAAGCAACAGTGAGTTTCCATCTCAAGAAAGAATTTCGGTCATCAAGAACTCAACTAGCCCATATTCAGAAGACCAGAATGACAGGCACTCCAAATATGAAACTACTATTACAAATTACCATCTACAGTGCAGTAGCTTAGCTCACAGGTATCAGTATATATAGCCAGGGTGAGAATCTTTCCAATTAACTGCTAGATTAAAAAAATCTTCTGAAGATTCTCAGGATCATTTCCTTGCCCATCTTCTACATGTAACAGTATGGCTTGACTTATTCATGTTTCCTAGCTCTTCTTTCCCTCTCCTGATTAGTTAGTCCTTGAGATCCTGCTTTCCTTTTACTTGTATTGTACCTTTTTATTTGTATTTCTTCTTTTGAGTTCTTATACTAGGGAAACTATACAATATCTACACATGTGTGTCTGGTTTATTTCACTTATGAGTATATGTTCAAGTGGCATCCACTTCAATATAAAGGCTTCAAGTTTATCATTCGTAAAAGCTGAATAATACTCCATTGTGTAAAAATACCACATCTTTTTCAACCATTCCTCAGGTGATGGGCATCTTGATTGTTTCCAAGATTTGGCTATCACAAATTGGGCTGCTATAAACATAGGCACACATATATCACTATGATATGATGTTTTCTGATCAGACCCAAAAGCTACAACTCTTGTTGCAAAGGTCCTGCTTTACCTTGGTTTTAACCATCCAGCAGAAAAGTATAAAAACAAAATATAAGAAGTAAAGCCATGCTGTTATGTAGAACTGTAGGGGACTCAGGTTAACAATTTCTGACATTGCCAGTCAAGCGGAAGACCCAATACTATTACAGACTACTGGACTCTTTTAGAATATTTTGCTGAGTTAACACATCTATAATATTCAAATAACGGAACTAAACAAAAAAAGGGGATACAGATGAATGTCCATTTTGTATCTGTGTATTCAAAGTGGTTAGGATAGATAGATAGTTACATTCTCTTAATGAATAGAGGGATTTGTTCTAATGGTGTTTGTAAATAGGATGTCATGTCCGCATCTTGTACAGCAATTAACCACTGGGAAGAATGTATGCAATGTGTTAATTATTGAAACTGTCCTACCAATTTGATTTGAAACTGTCTCATTGCTATTTGTTTATCAATGAAATTATGGGGAAAAATAAAATAAGAAAACACACACACACACACACACACACACACACACACACACAAAAGACCAGAGCGTGAGGGGAGAAGGTGTGGGAGAAGTCCTTGCCTGTTGATAAGCTATCCAAAAAAATAAAAAGAACTCAACTAATAACAAATGCTGGAGGGCTGTGGGGAAAAAGTACTCCTTCTGCACTGTTGGTGGGAGTGCAAACTGGTGCAACCACTGTGGAAACCAGTATGGAGACTTCTCAAAAAGCTAGGATTAGAGGTTTCATTCAACTCAGCTATTCCCCTTCTGGGTATCCTCTCAGAAGAGTTAAAAGCATCATACACATGATATATGATACATGTTTGAAGCAGCACAATTTGTAATAGCTAAATATTGAGATCAACCCAAATGCATATCAACTAAGGAAAGCTTAAAAGATGTAGCATTTTATACAATGGTGTACTACTTGGCCTTAAAGAAGGATAAACTTGAAACTTTTCTACATAAATGGATGCAACTTGAGACCGTATTCATAAGTGACATCAATCAGACTCCTGTGTGTAAACATTGTATTGTCTTCCTGGTGTGAGACAGTGAGTGCATAAGGTCTAAAAAGTACAATGGATATTTTGAAATGGGAAGAAATTGTTCATAGAATAAAAGGAACTAAGATGGGGAAAGAGAAAAAGAAGGAAGGGAAAAGATGAGGGGAATGCAAGGTTTTAATGTAGCAGAAAATGTCCCCTAGCCAAGCTCTTAGATCCTCAGATCAACAGCTTCTGAAATAAAACAGCTACAAAAAGATATAGAAGACCTCAGATTGGAAATGAAAAAAGAAATCCCTGAATTAATAACATCTGCAG
>NW_004524637.1:6874750-6887408 GCF_000260255.1 Octodon degus
CTGAGAAGAATATATGCAGTGTATTATTTGTTGAAACTGTACTTTCGATTTGATTTGAAACTGTCTCATTGCTATCTGTTTATCAATAAAACTTTGAAAAGAAAATAAAATAAAATAAAATAAAATAAGTACACTGTCACTCCTTCACTGGTTCTCACCTACAGGGGTGTTTGGAACGTGACCTCCATGCTGAGTGGGGGGCAGCTGCACCGCATGCGTTCAGAAAACGACACAGAGCAGAGTAATGAATCTTTACAAAGTGAGCTCATTCCTGTGAGCATCACCAGGGCACACACTCCAACACACTCAGCCCCTGAAGCGCTATTCCTTGAACCCCTAGCACTCTCTAATATGACTGTATTGGGAAAGGGAAACTTTGAAGAGGTAATTAACGTTAAGTGAGGTTTTTAGAACAGGGCTTCCGTCTTCTAAGAAATGCTGCCCAACAGGAAACCCAGATGCACATGCACAGAGAAAAGGCCATGCGAAAGTGAAGCCAGAGGACATCCTCTGAGAGCAAGAGACGAGGATGCAGGAGAAAGGGCCCTGCGGGACTCTTGGCCCGGGACTCCCGGCCTCCAGCAACGTGAGGAAACAACCGTTTGCTGCTTAAGCCACCCAACCAGTAGGATTCCGACAGTCTCTCTTTTAAACAAACATACTATGCCTTAGAAATGCCCCCCACACTGTCACTATTTCTTTTTTCTGTTCTTGGTTTTGATATTTTTTTCCTCATGATTTGTGCTTTCCATTATCTGCTTAAGAAAACTTAGGTGATCCACATTCGTGAAAATATTCTCCCAAGTTTGATTCTAGAGTTATTTTTATTTTCCTTCAACATTTAGACCAATCATCATCAGAAAGCAACTTTTACAACCTTGGAGAGCAGAACTGGATTTTTCCATGTGGACATGGATAATAATTTCCACATGGATAACAATTAGTATTTTAATTGTTCTTTCCCATTATCTATTGTTCTACAATTCACTTTGAAAATTAAATACAGGGCCCAGGAATATAGCTCAGCAGCATAAGGTCCTGCCTGGCTAGCACACAGTCCCAAGGTCAATCCCTGGTAAAAAAAAAAAAAAAAAAAAAATTAAATAGACTTGTCTGTTTCTAAGCCTATTACATTACTCTGTTTATCTATGTTTGTGTCGAGGTCACACTGTTCCAATTACTATGTCTTTGGAATCATTCATTTCTTGCAGGTAAGCCCACCGAATTTATTCTTTTAGAAAGATCTTTTTGATTATTCCTGAACTTTTCTCTTCCAAATAAATTTTAGAAGAGTCTTGCAGCATTTCATTATTAGTTGTCACATTTCCTTGTAAGTTTCTAAATTAAAGAAGCTGTCTCTGTTCCTAATTTGGAGCATA
The DNA here is from genome assembly GCF_000260255.1 of Octodon degus. NCBI lineage: Eukaryota > Metazoa > Chordata > Mammalia > Rodentia > Octodontidae > Octodon > Octodon degus. The sequence continues at coordinate 6,876,130 of NW_004524637.1, forward strand.
TTTAACCCTGAGGTGTACCAGATGCTTTCTGTCTTCTGCTGTTCTCATCTGTTAAGGGGATTAATTCTATTGATGTAAATTAAACCAGCTTGATTTAAACTTTTCTAGCGTTTAAACCTCTTTGTCTTTCTATAATAATTTGCACTGTTTACTCTTTATAGATTTCTGAATTCAAACTGGCAAAATTTTGCTCATCTTCACCAGATTATGATGATCAAGAGTCAGTCTCCGGCTTGAAAAGTCCACTGAGATCTGCCACATGAGACTGTAGTGGATTAACTAATGATCACCTTGGAACTCCCAGATAAAATGAACTAGCGTGGTGCTGGGTGTGGAAGGCCCACCCGAGGGCTGTTGCCAGCAGCGCAAAAGGAGAACGGGAGGGGAAGATGGCATGCTGTTGACTCTCCTGAAGAAGCTGGTCACGTTGGTTTTTCCAATATGACCTCAGCTGTTCTCTTCATGGGCGGAGTTCAGGTCCTCCCTAACACTCAGGGTGGTTCTCTTTGGAGGAGCTCTGGTGCCTACCTTGAGCATTGCTTCCTGGCTCCAGGGCAGATCCCTCAGCCTGCTGGCAAAGATCCTTCATCCCGCTGGCACAGACTTTCTAGCTTTCTTCCCTGACTCTTAGGCCTTCCCAGTGCAGATCCGTGAAGCGGGCCTGCATGAGCCATTGCTGTGGGCTCTAAGCCTCCAGCTGGACTTGTGGGAGGCATTGTCACGGGCTCTAGGTTTTCAGCTGGACTCACATAGGACATTGCTATGAGATTCAGGCCCCCTCAGCTGGATTCTTGGGTTCCTGGTGTATGGACATCTCCCACACTCTTTTGCATTTTTTTGCGGGAATATTACAAAATAATCCTATAAATTGTGTGTCCTGTATTAAATCTTTCCCTTTGGAAACCCTGAGTACAACAGAGATGCACCCAGGGAACTGTAAGCATTAAAAAGAAAAATTTCTGGACGATTTCAGAGGTTTCATCAGATAGGTCAAAAACATTGCCCCAATGCTTCATGCACTCAGAGCAAAGCTTTGGAGTAAAGGGGCAATTCAGCTGATTGACTGTCATGAAGAGCGGCTAGGTGAGGGGCCAGCACAGTCTGCGACCCGGAGGGGTGTGCGTCACTTTCCTGCTCCTCCCACTCCCTATTCCTGGCTGCCACAAAGGGGTGGCTTTCCTCTGCCAGGCCCTTCCACCCTGCCATCCTGTCTTGGAGCCGGCTGACTGCAGACTAAACACACGAGCTGAAATAAGGCACTCCTCTTTAAGTTGCAGGGATTGTGCATTTTGTCCTAGGGACAGAGAAAGTGACACCACACCTTCTATGGAGGAAGAGTGATCAAGTTGCCACTGAACATCCAAACTCACCAACTATGCAGCCCACCAAAGGTGGAGGTGGAGGAGCAACTTCTGGAGGTGCACGCTGCGGAACAGCTTCCTAGCGCAAACTGTTACTCAGGAAGTTGTGGGAGGACATGTTTCACCATAGCTGGGAGAAGACTAGCGAATCTGCAAATAGGACCCAGTGCAGGCCATGGGGACCTCAGAGGACCCCAACCCAGCAGGGCAACTGGACAGAGAGTGGGCAGTGGAACAAGTGGGCCTGGGGATGTCGGGGGAGCAGGGGTGGGTGGGGGGACACGACACAACATGTGAAGCCACCCAGGATGGGCTGCAGGAAAAGCCTCATTACCATGAAGTGTAGGAAAGAACAGTAATGAGTGTAATTAGACACAAAAAAAAGAGGTAAAAGAAGCCTTTACTGTAGGCACGGGAGGGCTGCAGGAGAGCCAAGAACCATCTGAGGGGCAGGCAGAGAGGTAAAGGATCTGCTGGGCTGGGCTGGGGGTGGAGTTTGCATGGGCAGACAAGGCGTGTAATAGAACCTGATGGGGGAAGGCTTGGTGTGTGCAAAAAGGAAAGAGAAAGTTAAGGTTGAACAGCGAGAAGAAGGTGGAAGTGAGTCTTGGAGCAACACGCCGTTGCTTTTAGCTCTCAAGCCAGGTGGGCTGCCGCCACGATGACTCGGCAGAATTTTGTACCTATGGGTGGGGACTATGCAAATAGGCAGCTTGGCAACTGTTAGTCCATCCCAGTTGTACAAAACAGGCAATATGTAGTGCATGGTGTGGTTGTGACTGTTATACGCATAGCCATGACCACCCACATATGAATCCTGATATGGCCACGACTTACACTGCATTGGCCAGGAGGGGCTGAGTTGAAGAGAAAAGAATGCTCCTGTCCTGAATAGCTCAGAGGACTAAAGCTCCTGCAAGCAGGCGCAGGGTCCCAGGGTTTGATCCCCAGTGTGCCGTGCAGGCCCCTCCCCTGGGGCATGCTGAAATGGTGATTGAGACTGGGCATGGGGGCACAAGCCTATAATCCCAGCGCTTGGGAGGCTGAACACAGGAGAATCACTACAATTCCAATCTATGTAGTGAGACCCTGTACACCTTGTAGAGGTTTGTTTTGTTTTGTTTTTTCTTTTACAGGTATTATTCAATTTCTCCAGACAATATATGGCAAAAAACAGCTTTAATCATATCTCTTTTTTAGTATAAATCATCTAAGGGCCAGAGAATATAAGTACTGTATTGGTTAAAAGACAACAGGCTTAAAAAAGAATCAAAATATACCACATACAGGTACAAATTCCCCATAATGAATGTGGTCATTATGTATACCTAAAATGTACCAATAAACTTAATTTTTAAAAAAGCCAACAGGCTCAGAAATAACAGAAAGAAAAAAAAGACATGCATACAGACAGACAAGACATTTTGGCCTCGGGTTCTTTACGCCTCTACACAGATTATAGGACTGATGTAGACACCCATAGGGAATTTCTTCGACTGCAAAAGCAACTGGGCTCTCTGAATCCTTTTTTTGCCTCTTGTTTTTCATATACACACACTAGCAAGTGCTCTTAGAAAACTAGATCCTCTCACTCCCCTAGCTTCCCACTGTAGCTGACATAGAATCGGTCCTCCTTCCAACAGCCCAGACAGGCTCTGCGAGCTCGGTCTCTCCTCCCCTTACCGATCTCCTAGCCTACTTTCCCAAGGGCACCGCTGTGGCCCCTCCCCACGCTGCGGCCCCTCCCCACACTGCAGCCCCTCCCCATGCTGCAACACTGTAAGTGTTTCTCTCCGAGACTTTTTGCACAGGCCTCCCAGAACCAGTGGCTTCTGCTGTAGTTTGTCATGCCCCTGCAGAGGAGACTTTGGCATCTCAGACGAAACGGATAGCTGCTTTGTTAGTTTCCCAAGTTTAATCTTTTCCTTCTACACATTCGTCTCTAAAAGCGCCTGTACAAAGCATAACGCTTAGAATTATTCCACGTTTGCTTTCTCCACCAGAAAATACTCTCCCTGAGGGCCAACCCAGCGTCTGCAAGCTCCGGGGTGCACTTTCCCACGGTATAACAGCACTGGCCCGGCACGTACAGAGAGCTCAATAAATGGTGGCAAAATGATTATGTAGATAGTCACTATGTAGCAGAAGCGGAAGAGATTAAGAAATAAAAAGTGCACATTTGTATTTCAATAACTTTTTAATTACCCAGGAGATTTCACAATTAGAAGCAGTTGCGCTCCTGAGACACTGCTACCGTACAGCTTCCCAAGCCGGCAGCAGCCCTGCACTTGCCCCTGTACACCCTGTCGACTCCGTCCTAAGTTCTCAAAAAAAAGAATGCTCCTGTGTGTGGAGGAGGGGGAGAATGAAAGAGGCAATTCTTCTTGTAGGACTTCATCAGATAGCATTTGAACTAGACAGCCAAGAAAGAGCAATAAAAGCCAGTGATTTCACAGCAAGCAACGAAGAGCCAGAAAAACAGCAAAACTCCCCAGTGCTGTCCCCAGCTCAGTGAGCCCAAGAACGGGAAGCCGGTTTTCATCATGAGTCTCACAGAACCACGCACCTTTCTAAGCCAGGTCCATATAGGACTTCGATAAATGCAAACTCTTTAAAAGAAGTAACAAGAAAATGACTAAGTGGGCGAAGTGAGCGCACTTCTGCTGACCAAATTAACACTAATGCGTGCATCAGGAACTTGGAGTTTGGGGCTGGAGACCAAAAGGTTCTGCCGTCGGGAAAGCTTTTGGAAGTCTTACTTAGCTCAGACAGTCGCACAGTGGTCCTCACTGTCCTTCATCCATCCACAGCTCCATTTTATCATACGGGCAGAAGGCCCGTTTTTCTCTTTTCTTTCTTCAAACATATTCCGGTGCAGATGGCCTGGGACAGTTTTCGCCTAAGAGGCACAGGAAGAGCTTGGTATTCGGAGAGTTTGGGTGCACTCAGGAGTGGAGTGAAAGCCTTCAGAACAGGAGAATCTTCTCCCACAATGAGGCCTGCACACATCCACCGCATGCCTCGGAAGGGCGTGTGTGGAACGTCTCACCGCCGTTTGGTTGCTCGGAGCGAGGCCAACAGAGGCCTCCCATCCTCTGCTCAGCCCTCGAGCCATGCCTGCCCCATCTCAGCAGAAGCCAGGCATCCAAAATACTGAGCCTCGCACCAGGCCAGGGTGCAACCTCCCAGTGGGAAAGGAGGGCAGAACAGGCCCTGAAGGAGGACAGGCTTCTGCGAGGAAGGAACTTTCCAATCTCAGCAGCAGAAAGGCCCGGGTAGCCGCAAAACCCGGAGAGGAAGAGGAAGAGGCCCTGGAGGGAGCTGGCAGGGATCTCGTCCAGGGCTTTAGTCCTCTGTCAGTGCTGCAGCCGTGCAACCATGGCACACAGCAAACAGGCCTCTCAGGGAGGTTCTCTGCACAGGAGCTGTCGGTCACAGCAGGTGCCTTTGTGGGCCATGGGCCCTTGATGTACAAACTTGTTCTTGAGGCTCAGGACCCCCAAGTTCTCCTGGAGACCCCAGGATCCAGTTTAAGAAGCATGGAGGTAACAAAGGGAGAGCAACAGAATAAGACAATGGGCCACAGAGGTGCCAGTGGGCATGGTAATTGGCCCAGATGTGGCTTGCGTGGGTTCCGGAGGTCTACCTATAGGAAGCACATCTGGACTTCATCGCAATCTGGAGGAGTTTATATTTGTAATCTCACAGGGAAGTTACTATAATTCTGGTGAGTACATTCCAATCTACCAATTCCAGTGCAACCCACAGCAACAATAAAGAGACAGCTACGTCTGCAGTTGTGGGGAGCCAAGGAGTTGGAACTCCAGTTGGAACAATGACTAACCGGACCAAAGAACAAGGTCATGACCCAGGGCCAAACCTGGGCTTTATGAAGTTGTGAAGAGGGAAGTGGCCCAGGGCTGAGTGACTGTGAGAAGGGTGGGAAGTTCATGGGTGCTGTGAGTGGGGCCAGGCAGGAGGCACAGTGGATCTTCTGCAGTACTCAGAAAGAGAGGTGCAGAATGAGCACTGGATTCAGGCAACAGGCAGCATCTAAGCTTGGAGGAATCTGCAAACATAGCATGAGGAAGAAGCTTGTGTCTAGGGTCAGCTGTTCAGCCCTCATGTCTAACTTTTCTTGACCTGGGACATCACCCCCTCTAATTTGAGGCTCAATCCCAGCCACGGCAAATCTCAGTCTAGCTCACACTGAGTAGCAGGGAGCTGTAGGCAGGCATCACTGACCTTCTGCATCACTTTAAACACTACACACAGCAGCTCGGCTAGACTCATTGGCCTTGCTTCAAGCCAGTGGAGGGGGAGAGCATCTCCCCAGCCAGTTCTACACCTATCAGTGCTCTTGAAAGTAGTGCAAAGGTGAATCACAATGGACTGAGCTCTGGTCCCTGCCCTTGCCTGAGCAGGTGCTTAGTCCCCTGAGCTATCTTGGTGGCCCTCAATGCTTAACTCTATTGACTCTAGCCACAGTTCTAATAGGAACCAGATGACATCTTTGGATACTCTAGACAAGAAAAAAAATTCAAGCATCCACTGCTGTCCTCTGTAGACCAGAAGAAATCTGCAGCACAATTACCCAAGCTGTCCTGCGCACGTACATAACTGTATTGCTCCTCTCCTTTTCCTCCTCCCAGTTTCTCCTTCCTTTAAACAGATTCTTTCCCTTTCACAATATCTATTGTACCTTTCAGATTTTATTCTCTCTTTCAGATTCTTACACTAGCGAGACAACACAATGTTTGCCCATGTGAGTCTGATTTATTTCACTTAGGAGTATGGTTTCTTGCTGCATCCATTTACCTATAAAAGCCCCAAATTTATCTTTATTTTATGGCTTAGTAATACTCCATTGTGTAAAAACACCACATCTTTCTCATCTGTTCATCAGTAGATGGGCATTTGGGTTGTTTCCAAGATTTAGCTGTGACAAACTGCACTGCTGTAAACATGAGTGCACATATACCGCTGTGGTGTGATATTTTCAGTTCATGAGGAAAGATATCCAGGAGAGGAATAGCTGGGTTGAGTGGGACCTCCAATTGACATGTTCTTTTATGTTCCCTTATGGGCACAGCCCTGTGCTTGGGGCTATCATATCCAAGCCGGTCTGGGTGAGAACTCCCATACATCGTCAGAAGACAAACAAAGGACAGTGCACCCCCCAGGAGAGGAGCGGTCTCCCCATTAAAGGGGCACCTGCTCTCAATTTGCTGTACGCAGTCTTTCTCAGAGGAAGCATTCTCTTCAGTTCTTCATTTCCTAGATTTTTCTTTGTTAAAGTTAAGACTGATATCAAACTTGATTAGAATTTTTCTGTGTCCACTAAGTAGTTCACATGTAGGACTCCTGGGAACAGTCTCCTCTGAGCTCTTCAATTTGCACCCTTTGTATATCAAAGTTTTGAGGTACACAAAATCCTTGGCTCACAAAATCTTCCTTTGAAAATAATAGATTTCGTTTTCTTTTGCAATAAAGCACCCCTATCAAAGAGCCTAATGATAGGCAAACACTTCCCTCATATTCCTTTGGAATAGATGACGCCAAGACTTTATCTAAATTTCAGTAACATTACTAGAAAAAGTATGAGTAGTGGCCATACTCATTTGATACTGTATTTCCTTATGTAACTTCAAGTCTCTTTCAAGAACATTGTCAGAACTGCTATTTCAAACTGCTCAATTATTGTGTTTTTAGACCCAAACCTTTGCTCTGGCTTCTTCTTTCAAAACTTCTGTTACCTCTACCTGGAGTGATTGAAAATGCAGCGAGTGCTGCTGACTAGCGCCACCGCATGGAAGGGCGGATCCACAGCAGAGGGGCGGCAGGACAGGCTTCACCTTTGTCCCCACAGCCACTCAGCTGGGAGTCATGGTTGAGCGAAGCCATGCATGATTTATTTTTTTAAACCTGAAGGCTTTATTTTTACCTTTAAAAAGAAGTGGAGGGATAAGCTTGTCTCATTTCCTGTGTCGTTGCTGGGACAAAATACCTGGCACCGAGAATAGAGGAAGGAAAGGTTCATTTAGCTCGCAGTTAGTGGAGGTTTCAGTCTGTACTCAGCTGGCTCCAAGGCAGAGCAGCACGTGGCAGAAGGCAGCAGCTCGTGGTGGCAGAAAACAGCAAAGCGTAAGAGCAGGCAGGGAGGAGCAGCAGCAGCGGAGGCAGAGGCGGGCTTCTCTGCTTTCCTTACGGTGCATTCAGGCTCTCCGCCCCAGGAGGGCAGGTGCAGCACTCATGCCCATAATCCCAGCATTGGATCAGGAATTAATCACAAACTCTAGAAGTCCGCCCCAGTGACAGGAGGCTTTGCAGGGACAACTAGACACAATCCACAGCGAAGCAGTTTTTACACCTCTTTGTTCTTTCACTTTTATTTTCACATTTTCCAGTCCATGAGGTTTACACTCCCCTGGTGGAGCAGTACACGTAGTGACACAGCTTTTGTTTTAAGTCCTACCTTTCCCACCTGCCTCTCCACCTCTCTGCTAAACCTCCTTTCTCCATTCTTGTTCCCCTCCCTTCTCCTGCCTCTCCCCTCTGGTCCTCTAGCCCCGGGACCTCTACCACTTGTCCTCGCATCTCCTCCTTGCTTCTATCCACCCTTTACTAATCTGTTTATATTTTACCTTACTCAAATCAGAGGTGCCATATGGCACTTAAGCTTGTGTGTCTAAATATGTCACTCAACATTACACGTTCCAGATGCATCTATGTTCCCATAAGTGTCTCCAAATTATTGAAAAGGTGCATGTTAACGTGTGCCATAAGTCATGGACCAGAAACGAGGAATTTCACTGGACTTGTGTGATCGTGCACTGCACATGCCAGGTTTTTAAGACACAGGGAGTGACATGTGTCCGTGGTTATGATCCTGGGTCAGAATGCTCAACGGAAAGCTTTTGAACATGTGAATGCTGTTGCACACGGCAAACAATTTTATTCTCCAAAACCACCGCTCCATGTTGCACAGTTTCTGGTACAGCAATCTCTGTCCAATAACAACAGCCCGGTGCATCCCGATCCGCCTCAGTCACCAGATCTGCACCCGGCCCCTCCTGCCTCTCCTCCAACGTCAAAATGAACATGAAAGATAAACCTTCTGCATCCATCCAGAACAAAACTCAACCAGAGACACAGGCGAGGACTCCCAGTACTGCTTCAGCAAGTGGCAAGAATGGCAGGATACGTGTGTCCGGAGAAAGAGGGGCTGTTTTAGGTGATTAATGCAATGTGTCCTTTACTGTAGCAAGTTTTTTTTAAAGTTTGAATATTTGCCATTTCTTCTGACCACACTGCAGTACACTGGCTTCCAATACTATTTTTATATATTTTACTTTGAAAATACTCCTTCACTTAAGCTTTTGATCCCTCCCTCCCTCTTGCTCCTCTTCTTCCTCCTCCTCTTCTTCCTCTTCTTTTTCTTCCTCTCTCTCTGTCTCTGTCTCTCTCTCTCTCTCTGTCTATTTCTCTCTCTCTCTCTCTCTCTCTCTCTCTCTCTCTCTCTCTCTCTCTCTCTCTCTCTTTCTCTTTCTCTTTCTCTTTCTCCTACTACTACTGAGATTCAAACTTAGGACCTTGTGCATCCCAGGCAAACGCTTATGCCACTAAGCCATCTCCCTGGCTCTGAATTCTCTTAAAGCATCAGTTACTGAATTTACTTACTTTATGGTCTTTATTTCTAAATTTTTATACCTAATTCTTTCTTGATTTGTTAATCTATTTTGAGTTTTTCTAGTTCTGGTTTCTGCCATTCTTCTGTAGTCTACATGACTTTCAGAATATCCTTTTGTGCTCATTTTGAAATAGTAGGTCATGGGGCGTGGTTTTTCTGGAATGCCTTCAGTCTGTCTCTGTGGTACACCTCCGTCATTGGTGGGCACACTGCTCAGTTCCTCAGTCTTTTGCTGTTCTCATGGTGACTCATATTGTTTGGTTGTGATACTTTCCCAGGGCCCAGAAATTCAGTTTTCAGATAGCATTATAAGCTTGCTGACATCATTTCTGAGGCTTTCTGGGCCTGTGTACCTTTTGCCATCTCACACAGACTTTCTCTTTCCTTTACGCCAGCTCCCCCCATGCTTGGCTTCCAAGTCTCTTCCTGGGGGACAACTCCTGCAGTAAATCTTGGTGTACGTGAGATGGGCATTGCCCACCCTTGTGAAGCCCTGCAAGGTTCTCTGCCCCCCCTTTTTAATCATCATTCATTTATTCATTCAAATGTCAAATTCAGTTTCTATACACGATGATGCTTACTCCACTTTGTACTATTAGATATACATATTTAAAAAATATGTAACTCATTTTTGAGGAAATTAAATATTTTCTGAAAAAAATCACTTGATTACTGCTCTCTGCCCACAAACATGAAACAACTTTCATCCAAAGCAGCTAACTCACTTAAGTGTCTCTGCTCAATGGCAATATCTCTGAAGGCCTGGTACACACAATTCCATTCTATGTAACACTATTTTACATTGTTATGTGGTGCATAATTAAAGAACATTTTTGTAATAGACATATTGTCTTTGATATGATATGTAAGCTTCCCACACTTGGCTTCAATCACTCAAATATATTAAAAACGTATCCTTCATTAAGAGGTGCACACATTTCCAGGTTCCATCTGTACCCTCCCAGTTCGGCTGTGTCCTCTGACAAGACCCCCACACTCTCACGGGATGCACCCGCTGGCTCTCTCGGCTATTCACAGGAATCCACTGATAATGAAGACAGGTCTTCACCCCAGAATTAGCGAAGACACTGGAGCAGTCTAACACAGGGAGGAGCATTCATTTGCAGCTTTGGGGGATGGGTGCTTGGGCTGGGCTCTAAACGACCAGGAACAAAGAAGAAGCCGATGCTCCCAAGGGCTGTGCCACAGCCCAGCCACACGTCCTCTGGGAAGTCCATTCCTCCACGTCCAGACATCAACTTCAAGGACAAGATTCCCCAAGGTCAAGTTTTCAGATCAGGGGTCTTCTTTTAAGATCAAATTTGGACTCCCTTGGCAGGTGCATAGGTGTAATAAATACAGTCTGGGCTCAACAACGTGTGTGCTTTTCTCCCAAACTTCTGTCAATATGTCTCACAAGTTTATTTTCATTGCAGGTAGTCTAAAATATTTCTAACTTCCCTTGTGATTATCCCTTTGACCCTTGAGTTATTTAAAAGAACCCTAATCTTCAAATATTTTGGAGTTTTTGAAAGATCATTGTTATTGATTTCTAATTAATTCCATAAAGATATTTTATATAGTACCACACTTTTCAGTTCCACTAAAACTGAAAATATAGTCTCTGCTAGTGGATTCCTACATGCACTAGAAAGAAACTGCTTCCTGCTATTGTTTGATATACTGTTCTGCAAATCGCAAATATTTACAAGTATTGGTTAACCAAGGTATTCAAATCTTCCCTGTTCCTCCTGACTTTTTTTTTTTTTTTTTTCAGTTTTTGGTGGTGCTGGGATTTTTTTCCCATAATTTTATTGATAAACAAATAGCAATGAGACAGTTTCAAATCAAATTTGTAGGACAGTTTCAATAATTAACACATTGCAAGCATTCCTCCTAGCGGTTAATTGTTGTACAAGATGTGGACATGATATCCCATTTACAAACACCATTAGAACAAATCACTCTATTCATTAAAAGAATGTAACTATATATCTATCCTAACCACTTTGAATACACAGATACAAAATGGACATTCATTTGTATCCTCTTTTTTTGTGAAGTTCCATTATTTGAATATTATAGGTGTATAAACTCAGAAAAACATTCCAAAATAGTCCTGTAGCCCATAATAGTATTGAGTCTTCCACTTCACTTGCAATGTCAGAAATTGTTGACCTGAGTCCCCTACAGCTCAACATAACAGCATGGCTTTACTTCTTATATTT
>NW_004524637.1:6893838-6901548 GCF_000260255.1 Octodon degus
ATTCATTGCCTTCAGCTGTGTGATTCCCAATTTGTTCTGTGTTAGTGTCCTCTGTACTTGTTATGGGTGGGCTTGGGTTCTGAGGTTGCATTTTGTTCCTTCTTGTCATTTTGTGTGGCACTGTCTTCTGACCTTTGTTGTAGATCTTCATTGTAGTTATAACCTTAGCACGTACTGAAGTGCAGGTGCAGATCTACGAAGTTTGGATTTATCCAGCTGTGCCTGGCTTTGGTCTGGATCCTGTGCTCAGCTCCTTCCTGCTGCTGCCCTTGGGGGTGAACTTGTTGTGCCCCTCTGGCAAGATTTTCTGCTCCCAGACTAGCTGGGTGGTTCTATCCTCTACACTCTCTGCAGGGATTGCAGCTGCAGGGTTTCACCCCAGGCCTGTATACCAGGCCTGAGCTGAGCCAGGCCTGGGCTAGGACTGGGTCTGGGGGTTCCCAGAATGCAGCAGAAATTCCTACTCAGCTGCGGAGTGGTGGAGGGCATCCCTGGGGGGTGCCAGAGGGTCTCACACATGCTGCGCCTGGGCTGGGACCAGTAGTAGGTCCCGCCGGCGCAGGGTAGCAGGAAGCTCTCCCACACACTCACCGGGCCTGGGCTAGGACTGCTCCTCCTGACTTTCTACCTATTTCATCAACTACTAAGAGTTGAAATCTCCAACTTTTTTTTTTTTATACTTCCCAATAGTTTTCTATTTTAACTATAAGGGTCAATTATTAGAGCCCAACTTGCTCTTGACAAATAGAATGTTTATGTCCATTCAGTCAGAGTCTCTCACACCTTTCTGGGCCTATCCATTTGCAGGTAGGCAGGAGAAACCATAGCCAAGTTCTTCTATCATATGTTTACACACAATGTCTCATCTTCATATACTGTCCAATTTCTTCAACATAAATGGAGTGACTTGCAGCAGGACTACATAGATGAGGAAGTTCCGTATGGAGGAAATCACATGCTCACGCATCTTCCATTTTGCCTCCTCAAGATACAGCTTCGGTGCAAGGCCCTCCATCCAAAACATCTTCACTCTGAGCAACACCTTCCAGTCACTACATTTTGCTCTCTGATCTCGAAATCTCCAACTCTTCATTGTGGATTATCTATCTTTCCAGTTTGATCAGATATATCAGTTTTTGTTTCATGTATTTTGAAGCTCTGGATTGCAAATACTATCTATGGCATAAATTTTAAAATGTGCATGAGTTTGTAATTCATAAATATTGTGTTTCGTTGATCTGCCTATGTAGGTCTGAACAGGAATCACAATGTTTTCATTGCTGAGACATTACTTATTACTGCTAGAGTAAACCTCATTTCCCTCCCATTAACTTTTCTTTTTCAAAAATATCTCAGGTATGTTCCCCTCTTGACCTTTCACCTAGAATGTGAGCACCAACTGCTTGATTGTTGCTAAGATTGCTCTCAAGTATGTTACGAATTCTATAAAATACATTTTATACAAATTGTTGTTTTATATCTCGTGCATCTCTGTTGTTCCATTTTTCTATTGAACAAACAGAACAAGGGCTGACAACCTGCCTCTGATGGGCGATGTGGTAAATATTTTAGGCTTTATGAGCCATATGCTCTTTGGTGACATGATTAACTCAGCTATCACCACCATAACACAAAAGCAGCTGTAGACAAGCAAATGAGATAAACATTTACCAAAAAATGCAACAGCTCATGTCTGACCTCCGGGCCAAAGTGTGCTGACTACAGATAAAGACAGAGGTTAATAGAAGAGGAGGAAAGTTAATTTTATAAGCTCATTTTGTACCCTGACTTCATAATGAATTTTCTAATACTATATTTAGAGTCAAATAAAACAATCAATGATCATTTTTGTTCTAGCTTTCTAATATTTGCAGCAATTATTCTTTTTTTGCAGTCTTTTTGCATTGTCCAGGTAACTGTGGAGCAATCCTTGCAGATAATGCTAACAGGAAGAATTGATAGTCGGTAATAGGAAGGCTCTATTTCTCTATCTTCATGACTGATATTGCCATTGGTTTTTAAAAAACGTTCTTTGTCACACTCAGGCTTCAGATATGATAGCAAAAATTACAGTTGAAATGTCTCTTTCTCTGTAGCTAATCAATACTTTTGATACAAACATTGGTATGTAATTCTGAGTTGTTGGTAGTGTCTCTTACACCAGATCTATTTTTCACTCAAAAATCTACCCCACATGAGTTTCATTAAATAATTTGTTTGTTTTTTGAGACAGGGTCTCACTATGTAGTTCAGGCTGGCCTTGAACTCACAGGGATCCTCCTGCCTCAGCCTCCTAAGTGCTGGGATTATAAGAACGTGCCACCACACTTGACCACTATATAATTTCTTTGCATTGCTACTAAAACATCTAGATGCTGAATCTTGGATCTGAATTTAGGAAATCTAGGTTTATAGTGGTAAAAATAAAAATTTCCATGCTCTAGTTTTATGTTTTTTTAAAAAAGATTCTGATATTCATCTTATTAAAGGATTTGCCTCATGCAATTACAGTGATATTTTGGTCAAGGAGTTTTGGTCACAAATCATGTGTAGTTATAGACTATAGTATGATTCAGTAGAAATCAGAATAGTCTATATATTATATCAAGCACATTTCTAATATTAATGTATAAATCCTAAACTTTCAAAAATTTTTATTTATTTATTTGGTACAGTTGAGCTGTGGGGGACTCAGGTCAATAATTTCTGACATTGCCAGTTAAACAGAAGACCCAATGCTATTATGGGCTACTGGGCTCTTTTAGAATATTTTGCTGAGTTTACACACCTATAATATTCAATAACAGAACTTAGAAAAAATGGGGTATAACTATGAATGTCCATTTTGTATCTGTGTATTCAAAGTGGTTGGGATAGATATATAGTTGCATTCTCTTAATGAATAGAATGATTTGTTCTAATGGTGTTTGTAAATAGGATCTCAAGTCCGCATCTTGTACAGCAGTTAACCACAAGAAGAATATATGCAGTGTGTTATTTGTTGAAACGGTACTTCCGATTTGATTTGAAACTGTCTCATTGCTATCTGTTTATCAATAAAATTTTGGAAAAAAAAAAAAAAACAGAGTCTCGCTATGAAGCTTGGTCTCGTAGTGGTCCTCCTGTCTGAGCTTCCCCAAGGCTGGGATTACAGGCATGTACCACCATGCCCAGTTTCAGTGGCCAGCATGATACACCCAGAATTCTAGAGGCCAGCACAGCATGCGGTACCAGGGGTCAAAATTGAGTCCTTGTGATTGCCAGGCAGGCACTTAGACCGCTGAGCTATCTCCCCAGCCCAAATCCCAAATTTTTAAAGGGTTTATTTCATTCTTTTGGTTGAATGAATACTTGAATTGGTTGGACTAAAATTGATAATTCTCATTTTTTAAATAATTATATGCCAAAATATATTTGTTTGCTTCTTAACAAGGAACACTGAGTAATTTGTTAAGTGTTCAGATGGGCTAGAAAAGAATTCAGGCAGGCCAGCATTTCCTCTTTGACTTTGAAGTCAATTTGTCAACATTAATCCACTTTAACTGGACTCTGTTTAGGCTGAGTTATTCCAACACTAGCTAGGTATACAAGCTTTCACTAATAAACATGGGAAAACATCTGTCTTGACAATGCCTGTGGGAAATCAAGAGGTGAACCAGCCATTCCCTGGGCCTGAGGTCTCTCACCAAGAGGGCTTATAAAATCCAGGAAACCCTCAGCTTCCTTTGGCTACCTTTTCAAATAAAACCTTAATGACTACAGTTGATTTCTTCATTGGGCTTTGTTATTCTTCAAGCAATTTATATTCTACTAGAAAAAAAATCAGAGAGTATTGTGCTCTTGTCCAGAAAGACTGATGGAAACACTGTGAACCCCACACCAAATGATGCTGCCTTCTGGGAGATCCTAGAAAGAAAGTCGATGAGTACCCCAAGAAAGCACACCGTACACAGAGAAAAGTGCTCTGGTGCTTCACAGACTCCAGGCTGCTTGGCAATTACCTGAGACACAACAGAAGCCATTCCTGTTCCAAAGCCACAAGTTCCCAAAGAAGTCTGAGAACAATTTCATAGGAAAAGTGATGATGTAATGATAAGTAACTGGAAACCAGTGACCTCCTCCAGGTAGCACAATTGTAGAGCACAGTTAGCATTGTTCAATGGCAGTAATAACAATAACAACACACACATACATGTTTAGTGGAAGTGCTTTTCATTACAGATTTTCTCCTGATCCTCTTTCTCAGTGATTAATGATTTACGAGTTAAGTGGTACTTAGCGTCACTTTTTACAACATGCTGATAACTGCAATTCTAGTGGCAATTATATGTCACAAGTGTCCAGAAATTTTCTTAAAATAACTATAAGTATGTTAAGCAGACCTCTGGTCCCAGCATGAGAGCTGGCTCCCCTCTGCCATCCGTGAGGCCCTGTGCAGTGGACTTCACTGCTCTGAGCTGGACAGGAGCATCAGGAATACCAGAGCAAAGTGCCCTCAAATGCAGGGCTTGAGATCGTGTAGGTAACACTGCTCTCAAAACAATAAGCGCTGCACTGTGTTAACCCACAGCCCCTGTCTTCATCAGAATTTATATGGAGGAAGCATACATGCGTTGGAATCATGCCACTACCCTGTTCTCTCACTTGGGTCTCTATATTGATGTGTCAAGCCATAACAAGATGATAATAATTTTGTTCTCCAAAAATGTTTTGCAAAATAACAAGTGTACATTTGTCCACACTTGGTGTTAACCAAAGAGAGGCCTGAACACAGCACTGCAATTCTGAAAAAGCACCGCAGATCTTCTGAGGCCATAAGAGTCGCGTAGTTGCTGTGCATGGAGTCCCATTGACTGGCATGGAGACCCAGGCCACAGCTGGCCCACGGCAGAACCTGCGGCTGCGCGGAGACTGGCTCCCTGGGAAGGATGTTGAGTGAATGCAAATTGCAGATGTCCACTGAGAGTTACACTGAGATGTGTCTAGAGACCAGAAGCACTCAGAGACCTTTGGGGTGCTCTGACCCCACACAAGCATTGAGGAACATGATCAGCCAACAGAACATGGTTAACTCAGGTGCCGCCAGGCTCGCCTGGAGTCACCCAGGCTGCAAATCCACGTGGACACTGGGTATTTTGAGGTTTGTGTACGCAAATTTTTTTAAGAAGTCCTTTTATTTTTTATTTATTTATTTATTTATTTTTGGAACCGGGAATTGAACTTGGACCCTTGGGCTTGCCAGGGAAGCCCTTTTCCACTGAGCCATCTCCCTGACCCCTAGAAGTCCCTTTAGCTTTATAATAATTTAAAGTTATCCTGGACTTCAATACCCCTTATACCGCACATCCAACATCCATACCACCTTGGAGGAGGATTTATTAGCAGCCTGAGGGAGGGACCCTCCCCACAACGTGGGCCTGGCTGGAAGCCTCTGCACCTTTCTGCCCTCCCAGTGGGGAAGGGAACACAGTGACTGAGGAAGTGCCAAAGCAGGGCATCTATCCTGGTTTGTAGTCTACCACTGCATTTTCATTATGTGAATAATTCAATAAGAAAAAAGACAATGATTGTAAACATATATGTACCAAGCACCAGTACAGCCAACTTCATAAAACAAACACTACTGGATACAAAAAATCAGATAAGCAACAACACAATCATAGTGCGGGCTCTCAAAATCCCAAGCCAAATAGACAGATAAAATGAACAAAGAAGTATAAACTCAACTACACCTTTGAACAAATGGACTTAATAGATAGTTACAATGTTCCACCCAAAAACAAATGCTTTCAGTAGCATATAGAATTTCTCCAGGGCTGGTGAGATAGCTCAGAGGACTAAGCGCCTGCTTAGGCAAGCGCAGAGACCAGGGTTCAGTTCTTGGTACCCCATGCCACACTGGCCCCACCCCAGGAGCAGTGAGCCAGTGACCAAGTCCAGGCATGGTGGTGCATGTCTGTAATCCTAACAGTGGGAAGGCTGAAAACAGGAGGATCACTGTGAGTCTGAGCTGCATAGTGAGACCTTGTACAAAAAAAAAAAGAATTTCTCCAAAACAGACCATATGCTAGCCTTTAAAGCATACTTAAATAAATACAAAGGCAGCAAAATTATTCCATATATATTATAATTATTATAATTATTCCATATATATTATCAGATCATAACACAATGACTAGAAATGATTTGACCATATAAAAGATAAAACATTCTCAATGGGTCACAGAAGAAATCAAGTCAGAAATTAAGCAGCTCCTAGCTTCAAATGGTGATGCCAAAACCATGTGCCACACCTATGGGCACAGTACAACCAGTCCTAAGAGGGTCATTCACGACTCTGAATGCCCACATAAGAAAAACAATGAGACCAAGTAAGTGTCTGAATGAAGCACCTCAAAGTCTTTGGGAAAAACAAGAGCAATCCAGATCCAAAGATAGTAAAATAAAGATAATTCTAAAGATCAGGACAAAAATTAATAAAATTGAGGCTTAAAAAATACAATCAATGATTCTAAGAATGTGTTCTTGAAGGTGGGCCAAATAGCTCAGCAAATTAAAGCACCTGCAACAGGCGCAGGGGCTGGGGGTTCAATCCCCGGGGCCTGCTGTGCTGGCCCCACCCCTGGGATGCACTGAGACTCAGTTGACACTGGTCAAGGTGGCATGCACCTGTAATCCCAGCTCTTAATTTACCCCAAAAAAGGCCCAGAGAAGGCCCAGAAACTGTCAATATAAGGTTAATATTAAAAAAGCTTTGCTCTAGGTTTTTCATTTGATGCCTATACATAGGCATTATTTATAGCTCGTCTTACTTCTGATGGTGAAAAGACACAAGCCAATGTATTCCCTTTTTAAAGCAGTAGAGGACATGAAGGCTATCTTCTATCTCTCGTACCTGTGACTAACTGCATGCTGGAAAACTTAGTTCATCTCAAAGTAATTGTGAAGATTTAAAGTAATTGCAATACACAGAGTTCTATGCTAGATCCTGAGCCCCCCAAAATTAAGTAAAATAATCACATAATCTTTAAAAAATCCAATCCAGGAATTCATGGGAAGAACAATAATGAATTTGTTAACTTTTTTTTTTAATTTGTTTACCTTTGAAACAGACTCTTATAAAGTACACAGTAAGCAACGTACTTCACTTTAAGATGTCTAAAAAACATAGTGGGCTTGTGTTCTTAAGTTGGGACAGTAGGAAAATAGGTAAAATTTTATCTCTTAGTTCAGCAGGGAAATATGATCTGAACTATAACAGTGTGTAGGATTTCCTTTAAAAATGTATGTGATGGGGAGAAAACCCTCTCTCAGGCTTTCACAGAGAGCACACTGGCCAAGCAATGGCCGTGACTCATCCACATGGCTGACACTGACAAAGGTTCTACAATCTGAGGTACAGGATCTCAGGATCAATCCTGAGGGGATTTCACTGACCTTCTCAGACCAAAAAGCTACAAGTCTTGTTGCACAGGTCCTGCTTTACCTTGGTCTTAATCATCCAGCAGAAAAGTATGAAAACGAAATATAAGAAGTAAAGCCATGCTGTTATGTTGAGCTGTGGGGGAATCAGGTCAATAATTTCTGACATTGCCAGTTGAACAGAAGACTCAATGCTATTATGGGCTACTGGACTCTTTTAGAATATTTTGCTGAGTTTACACACCTATAATATTTAATAATGGAACTTAGAAAAAATGGGGTATACAG
>NW_004524637.1:6901648-6903280 GCF_000260255.1 Octodon degus
AAGCTTATTGTTATTACCATACAACTTAGGCTGTTAAGCTCAACCTCACTATCTGTCTTCACATCAAACATCTTAGGCATAATATGGAACAGGTATTTTTCATCGAGTATTGATATGTTGAATTTTAAGTCCCTACAGAATATGATAAAAAAACATTTGAAAATTAGAATATATTTTAAAAATAGACAAAAAGAATTATATAATTCTTATGCTTACACATAAGTCCAAAAATCTCACCATATACAACCTTGAAGCAAGACAGTCCCAAAATATTCCTTTTCCTGTCTCTTGCTTTCATTCACCACCCCCTTCATCATGAACAACCATCTACCTGAGAGATATCATAGCAGCAACTGTCATGTCATGACAAGCAGCCCACATTGGGAAGACCAGAATGACAGGCACTCCATGCATGAAACTATTATTACAAATTACCATCTGCAGTGCAGTAGCTTATTTCACAGGTATCAGTATATATAGTCAGGGTGAGAATCTTTCCAATTAACTGGTAGATTAAAAAAATCTTCTGAAGATTCTCAGGATCAGTGCCTTACCCATCTTCTACATATAACTGTAAGGCTTGACTAACTCACGTTTCCTAGTTCTTCTCCTTTCCCTCTATTGGTTAGTTAGTCTTAGAGATCCTGCTTTCCTTTTACTTGTATTGTACCTTTCTATTGGTATTTCTTCTTTTGAGTTCTTATACAAACGAGACTATACGATATTTACACATGTGTATTTGGTTTATTTTACTTATGAGTATATGTTCAAATGGCATCAACTTCAATATAAAGCCTTTGAGTTTATCATTCTTAATAGCTGAATAATACTCCATTGTGTCAAAATACCACATCTTTTCAAACATTCCTCAGGTGATGGGCATCTTGGTTGTTTCCAAGATTTGGCTATCACAAATTGGGCTTCTATAAACATAGGCACACATATATCACTATGATATGTTTTCAGATTCTCTGGGAAAATTCCCAGTAGAGGAATAACGGGTTGAAATGGGATTTCCAGTCCAACTTTTCTAAGGAGTCTCCATACTGATTTCCATAACGGTTGCACCAGTCTACATTCCCACCAGCAGTGGAGAAGGGTTTCTTTTTCCCCAAGCCTCACCAACATTTACTGTTGGGTGATTTCTTTATGAGAGCCATCCTTTCTGAGGTGAGATGATATATCAATGTAGTTTTAATTTGCATTTTGCGGATGGCTTGTGATGTGGAGCATTATTTCATATATTTATTCGCATCTGTAATTTCTGCTTCTGAGAAGCGTGTGTTCATCTCGGATGCCCATTTCTGGATTGGATCTTTAAATTTTGGGGCCCTAGTGTTTTTAAGTTCTTTATAGATTCTAGAGAGCAGACCTTTGTCTGAGTACTTATTTGTCATAATTTTTTCCAAATTTGTGGGTTGCCTTTTCACTCTATTGGTAATTTCTTTTGACGTGAAAAAACTTCTCAGTAAGAGCAGGTCCCAGTTGCTAATTCCTTCATCTGTTTCCAGTGCGATTTGATTTCTGTCCATGAACTTTTTGCCTACCCCTATGTCTTCAAGAGTTCCTCCCACTTTCTCTTCCAAGAGATTTAGTGTCTCTGTTTTAATGTTTAGAACTTTAATCCATTTT
>NW_004524637.1:6903868-6915675 GCF_000260255.1 Octodon degus
GATTTGATTTGAAACTGTCTCATTGCTATCTGTTTATCAATAAAATTTTGAAAAAAAAAGGAAGAAAAAATGTATGTGAGCTTAAAATTGGTGCCCTTCTTCTTTAAATTGAAAAGGGAAGTTTATTGTTGGTGAAAATAATCCCAATAAATCTAGTAGTCCAAGCTAACTATTATGTAATTGTGCTGCTTCTATTTCACAAGCCAGTGCGTTGGAATGTGCAGCCTTGCTTTGTGAGGGAGTATTTGTAATCTCCTACTGCCATCTAATGTAGCATCCTGTCACTGCAGAATTCAAAAGGCAGCGCAGACATGGAGAAACAGCCCTTGCTGCAAGTCATACAGGAAATCCACGTCTCTCCATAAAAATCATATGTGTATTGCTCCATTCCGCACTCTGTTTACATTACAGTATTTAAAATCTAAGCCATTTTGTATCCGTCTGGGAGGGGACTGCTGGATTTGTGTTGGCTTTCCTATAAATCAAATTCTAATAGGGAGGGGATTTTGTAATCCCCTCCCTATTAATTTGTTAAATACTTCTACACACAATTTGTTACAAAGTGCCAGGTAGCGCTGCATATTAGCCAGATGAACAAGTAACATGCAATCTGGAATTTAAAATATATAATAAATCAGAAGCAAAAAAAAAAACAGTCATTTTCTTGGAAGGAACATGTTGTCAGACTTCAGTACCAAAGCTTACCCCAGCATCTTGCCATAAAGCCAGCAAGTTTAAATAGCAGAATACTAATTTGTTCTCATATTCAATAAACCTATGCCAGCATTTGAAACTCAAATCACAGTGCAAGTATGCACTAGGCTGGATTTGTGTTGGGTTTACTATGAATTCTAAAAGGTCTTGTTAAATACATCAGTAGCTAATTATTATTCATATAACCTGAAACAAATTGGAAGTTGTCAGTAGGAGAGTCTTTCCACTTGTTTTTAACACCTGTAACAGCAGCCTGGCTGTATAGAGGCATCAGTTAGGAGTGTGCCGCCCATCCGCAGACCCAGCAGGACAGTTCCTCACCAGGCCTTCCACATGGGACGCTGTCTCCGCACACAGGACGATGTTCCCCTTGATTCATTTCTCGGTATCATTGCTTCTCCATTTTCTTTCCAGCCTTTTATCCCACTGCCCTTAACACACTGGTCTCTCTCTCTCTCTCTCTCTCTCTCTCTCTCTCTCTCTCTCTCTCTCTCTCTCCATGACTGCTGCTTTCAGCCACAAAATGTTTTATGAACTTCCCAAACCTGAAGTCAGGGTCAGGCTTGGCAAAGAGTAAAAAAATCAGAGGACCAGCTGCATCGATTTCTAGGTTTGTTAGCAGCCATACCATTGCGGGCAGCTGAACTAGATGGAAAGATTGCAGGCGGCAGACAGGGCAAGGCCCTGGCGGAGATAACACGGAAGACAAGATCCAGCAGCTGCGAGGGAGACCAATGCTCCCGCTGTGGGCCAGACCTGGAGACCAAAGATGGAACAAGTGCTCACCGCGCTAAAGATAAACGTCTAGGATTGCTCGTCACCTGGAGGAAGCCGGGAAGGGTCACTAATCTGACTGCTCTGGGCTGGCTCCGTGCTAAAGTCCTGTTCTGTATTCATGCCCAGCTGCTACGTGACTCACTTCCCCACTTGCGCCTGCGTTTAACCAATTTCACCTGAGCAGTCGTGCCTGTCCTCTCACTGGCTGACCGTAGCAGTATCCCACCTCAGGCCCACCTGAGTTCCCATGGTCTCCACCCGAGACCTGCATGGTTTTACTCTATAAAAATCTCTGGGAACAGTAGCTTCTTGTGGCAACCGGCTCAGGTCCCCCTTCTGTCCCTCTCTCGGACAGAAGCTTTCTTTCCCCCCAATGAATATATTCTGCTCTTAGCCTTCGTTTGTCCCTAGAATTCATTCTTCGGTTTTAGAGAACACGAACTCATCCAGGCACCTTTCAGGTAGGGAGTTTCATTCCCCCATATCAATACTGACCTGAATCATTTCATCAGTTTCTGGGAGAAAATGATTATCTAGTTCAGCGTAGTCAATATGAGTATTAGTGAGATATAAGAAAAGGATGGATAGTGGGAGAAAAGGTATGTGCCAAAGCGAACGAGACTTATTTTGATGGTAACTAAGACTTCAGGACTCCGAGGCAGGCTGAGCTGAAGCAGAGGCCCTTCCTGTCTTCACAAGCACGTGGCAATGCTGGGTGGCGCAACAGGAAAAATGCACCGCTGAGCTGGAGGCCAATAAAGACAATTTTCAAACACCATAAAGAGAATCAACAACAGTGCTTGGGAGGGCGGTCCAAACTCCTCAGGAGGCGCTGCAATAAACCTACTGAAGAGGCAAAGGCCAGAGGCAGGACACAGGCAAGAGCAGCTGCTGGCCCGGAAGCTGAGAAGGGAAGGGGCGGTGGGGAGGACAGCCCTGCCCAACTTGTGGGGAAAGCATCACGGAGCTCAGATGCGAGCGGCAGCCTCCAAGCTCACCCATCCGTCGCGTGAGTGGTCAGAAGCCCTGGTCCCCGCTGCCTGCAGGTAGGAGCCTAGGTTCACCTTGGAGACCTCGGCAGGAGCCAAGGCAGGGGCCCGCCCGGGACAGAGGCTCTGTGGGACACTTAATGGGCAGCCCTCCTGTCTCCTTAGAGTAATGCCGTCACAGCCCGCAGCACTTGAAGATCACTGCTGCAAATCAAACAGGAAAGGCGATCCAGGGAGCCTCAAAGAACAGAGCATTCTTAAGGGGACTTCACACCAATGGTGCTGAAAATAGTGAAAGAACAGTAATTGTCGCAGTTACTTTTCTCTTGCTGAGACAAAATACCCGACAACCAGAATTAGGGAAGGAAAGGCTTACTTAGCTCGCGGTTTGTGGAGGTTTCAATCTGTAATCAGCTGGCTCCAAGGCCAGGGGCGGGGCACAGGGCAGCAGAGCAAGGCTGCAGAAGACAGCAAAACAGCAAGAGCACAGGGGGCAAGCAGCCGGTTCTCCTCCCTTGTGCTGTGTGCAGGCTGCACCTCCCACACACACACACACACACACACCGCCCCAGGGTGGTGTGGCACTCAGCCATCTCCCTTAGGCAGGCTCTTAGGCAAGCTCGTGGTGTTTACGAGGTGAGTACCTGGCCCCCTGCTGAGCCCTGAGCTGCTAAACTTCCCACGTTGACACAGTGTATCAACCATCACAGTAACTCTTACAGCGAGCCTGGGCCATTATGAAAAGTAATAGGCACATTTAACCATGAACCAACTACATGCTGTACAGAGGATGAGCAGAGCAGAAGATACATTCTAACAAATCCCACTTGTAGCATTACACAGCCGTTCGCAGGTTTCTTGGGGTACTTGGAGCATTTTATATTTAATATACTTTGTAGAAAGCTATTTCAAGCGGAGTGAATTATTAGTCTTTTCCAGTCTTCCTTCAACTTTAATACATAAAAATCATAAACAGAACCTGTAAGAGGTCCTGAAGAGTTAAGGAAAGGGAACAAGAAAGTACAGTAGTCTTGACCTTCCACAGCCCTGAAATGAGCTTTTGTGCCATTCAGAGGAAATAAATGAAAGGGCAAAAGGACCTAGTCATTTATAAGAACAAATCAATACAAAACCAGCCAAATTTTAGAGTACCAAGTGATCAAAAATTACAGAGTTTGGACTCCCTGGCCCTGGGTCTCCAAAATAGCCTCACAAAGATGAATATAGCGAATTAGAGGAGGACATCAGCCAAGAAGGATATCATCTTTTTTGAAGATTCATTTATTTATTTGGTACAGAGTCTTAAAGAAAAAGAATTTTGAAAGCGCCGGGGGAAAGGGGTGACTACACAACTGGTAGAATCCTGGGTGCCTCCTTCCCCAGCTTGGGAGTGACACTGCTCACAGAAGTATAAGAGAGGTTTAGAGAAACTCATCCACAAGGTGCTGAAACCCACCCAGAACCAGAACACCAGCGTTATGAGAAAAGGTTTACATTGATTCTGCTTCTTTACACACAGAATATACGTGGGTGATGGATTCAAATCTTTGAGGATTCAAGGTATCTTAGGAAAACTTTAAGTCACTGTTCTCACTGAGGAAGAAAAGATCACAACTGAAACACAAATGACGCACAAAACGACAACTGTGACTTTCAAGGTAATAAGCACCAAAATAAGCTACTTGGTCAGGAGTTATGACCCATCCTACTTATCCATTACAAAATAATGGTCCCTGGTTGAATTTTGAGTGACTTTCATTTCTTTCTTTGTATCTAGCTGGAATGTATGTGTATTACGCTGTGTGATAAAAGAACATCAAAAAACAAAAATTGAAAAGCTAACAACTGTGGTTCAGACCATGTTTCCTGAAAGAGGCGGCTGAGAGGATCTGGAGACCTCTCTAAATTCTTTATTATTTTTTTCAATGTATTTATGTATTTGGTACAAGCTCTCACTACACAGCTCAGACTCGTAGTGATCCTGTTTTCAGCCTCCCCAGCACTGGGATTACAGGTGCACACTACCTCGCCCAGTCTCTGTGGCTGGCTCGGCGTGTCTGGGGAGAGGTACAGGGTGGCATGTGGGTCCTGGGATCAAACTCTGGTCTCCGTGCTTGCCTAAGCAGACACTTAGTCCCCTGAGCTGTTTCATTGGCCCTAGATTCTTTATTATATATGAAGAAAATCTTCTGCAAATTATTTTTATTTTCTAATAGAATATAAATCAAAACAAAACCTAGGAATATTAGTACACACAATAAGAACTTCAATATTTAAGTGATAACTAGTTTGATTGTTAACTGTCTAATCAGTTGATAGTTATATAATCTCTTTAAAAATATAGATGTTAACAAGGGGATACAGATGAATGTCCATTTTGTATCTGTGCATTCAAAGTGGTTAGGATTGATATATAGTTACATTCTCTTAATGAATAGAGGGATTTGTTCTAATGATGTTTGTAAATAAGATATCATGTCTGTATCTTGTATAGCAATTAACCACTAGGAAGAATGTATGCAATGTGCTAATTATTGAAATTGTCCTACCCATTTGGTTTGAAAAAAAATATATAGATGTTAGAAAGAGTAGAATTCCCCTATAAAATAAAAATATTCAAAAGAAAGCATAACATGAAAACCTATATTATACTGATAACTTCAGAAAGAAGTAAAAAAAAGTTAGCAATTATTTGAGCTACTCACTTCCTGGTTTTTTAAAATAATTTCTTCTATACAGGAAAATAAGTATTATAGTGAACATATAGGAATAATTCTGAACAATGGCTGTGTTCTGTTTCATTGTATAATAGTATTATAAAATTGATCAACAAAGCTATAAAGGAATATAATAAAGTAATTCTTATACAAATATAAGTAAGGTCACATAAAAAATGTTCAAAATTCAATCACCATAATGCACAACAGTTCCTGCTAGGGTAACAACACATACAAGAGTGAGTGTGGTGCATTCATATGTATATGTGTGTGCACGGATGTGTGTGTGCATGTGTGTGTGTGCATTCATGGATGTGTGTGCATGTGTGTGCATACATGTATGTGTGTGAGTGTGTGCATGTATGTGTGTACATGTATATGTGTGAATGTGTGTGCACATGCATGTGTGTGCACAGATTGTGTGTGTGTGTGTGTGTGTGTGTGTACATAATGATTGGTTTTCAGCCTGGTTTCCTAAGGATAAAAAGTACCTCTACAAACTGCTGTTGAATCAACTTTAATTACTAAGTCAAGCCAAACCAAATTAAGCTTAAAACCACACAGACTACCCTGGAGGCTTAAAGCTCATGCGATTCTTAAATAAAACAACTTTTTTTCTTTTTTTAGACAGACCCCGGGGCTGCGACACAGCTCAGCGTAGGGCGCTCACCCAGCATGTGTGCGGCTCCACGTTGGCTCCCTAACATTACGAAAACAGTGCATCATCTTACTGTTTCTCACAGTGCTGCGCCTGCAATCCAGGGCTTCTCACACGCCAGGAGTCTTAGTTGCTTCTCAGTTACTCTTCTTCTTCTTTGCAAATGCTGAACTTAAAGGTGGAAAGGCTCACTGCAGCCCGCAGCTGGTAGAGGTTTCAGTCCATGGCCCCCTGCCTCCCATGCAGGGTGGCGTCACAGATGAGAAACAGCCCGTGGTTGGCAGGGGCAGCAAGCTGCAGAGGACTATGTACTAACTGAAGCCATTTCTCCAATTGTGTTTCGTGTGCAAGGTCTGAGCATCTCAAACTTAATTCAGAGGGCAAGGTGCAGGAGATTATACTTGATGTCTTCTAAAATCTTTTTTTTTTTTAAATGTATTTAGGACAGAGCTACAGGGTCTCACTACACAGACTGGACTTGTAGTGATTCTCCTGTTTGCAGCCTCCCAAGCACTGGGATTATAGGCGCACAGCACCACGCCCAGTCTCAATTGCTGCCTCAGCGTGCCCTGAGGGTGCGGCTAGCAGAGCATGCTAGGGATCGAACTCTGGTCCCTGTGTCTGCCTAAGCAGGTGCTTTAATCTGCTGAGCTATCTGGCTGTCCCTTAGATGTCTTTCTTGTAAAGCTGCTGAGGGACAAAGATAGTGGAACTCAGACATGAAAAGCTGATAGGCACTGGATAGAGAGAGAGACAAGAGAGAGGAGAGAGAGAAAGAGAGGCAGGCAGACAGAAAGAAAGAAAGAGAGAGAGAGAGAGACAGACAGACAGACAGACAGACAGACAGACAGACAGACAGAGGCAGAGACAGAGACAGAGACAGAGACATGCCTGGGAAATCATGGCTCTCAATCGACATTAAAATTTGAATTTTCTGGGGAGTCCTTTTCAATGCACCAATTCAACTAAACTAGAGTCTTTCTTTTTTTTTTTTTTGGGGGAACCTGGGATTGAACTCAGGCCCTTATACTTGCCAGGGAAGCACTTATTCCACTGAGCCATCTGTCCAGCCCATTAGAGTCTTTTTCTAACCCACAATATGATTCTAATACAGAGACAGGCAAGAAATGATATCAAGCAAACAATATTATGCAGACTGAAAAGCAAAGGACTATGTTGCAAACCAAGAGTAGCTCCAAAGGGTATCAGACCACAAGTGATAATTTTCCTAACAACAGAATACAACGATGACAATTTACAGTAGCCAAGGAATAAGGAAATTACCAAAGGGATTGATTGTAAAGATACTGAAAAAACTAAGCCATGAGAACAAATATGAAAGGTGAGTTAATTCATGACAAATGTATCATACTTTCCCTTCCTAGTATTTTACTTATTTATTTATTTGGTACAGGATCTCACTGCACAGCTTGGATTCATAGAGATCCTCCTATCTCAGCCTCCCCAGCACTAGGATTACAGGCATGTGCCACCATGTCCAGTTTCAGTGGCCAGCATGGTTTCTGGGGCTGGCATAGCATGTAGTACTGGGGATTGAACCCAGGTCCTTGCACTTGCCAGGCTGGTGGTTAGACCACAGAGCTATCTTCCTAGCCCTTGTTTATATTTTATTCATGTAAAGAAATCAGGGGCTGGGAATGTATCTCAGTGGTGCACCTCCTACGTGGCAAGTGCAAGGTTCTAGAATTCAATTCCCAGTATCCCAAAGAAAAAGGAAAAGAAATCAAATACGGCAACAATCTTGTCTCACTGCCATGTGGGGTGGCATTTAGTTAACACTGAGGTTAAGCCTATAGAATTTAAATATTGAAACAAAAATTTAAATTTTATCTTTATTCTTTCCCTTAAATTCATAAGTATCTAGATATTTAACAGCACCGGTGCTTCTTTTACAGATAAAATAGGAGCCACCTCCTCGGGATGCCTCTCAAAAAGTTTCTGCCCAGTTTCTCTTAAAGTTTACTCTTTTCTGTACTAGGACTTGAACTCGGGACATCACACTTGCCAAGCAGGCACTATGCCACTGAGCTATGTCACCGGCTTAAAGTTTGCTTTTTAAACTACACAGTGAATAGTTTAATGACTTGCCCAATGATACTGTTAAAATGAGCCATTCTGATAATCATAGCTAATTCTAGTGTTGCATCATTCCCATCATTTGTATTAATATGAGTGACTGTAATTATTAATATTGATATTTTCACCATCATCATTACCATTCATGCTCCCATGTTTACATCTATTGTAAAATTCAGGGGTGTGTAGCTTTGGATTGTAAAGTCAGAAGTATGATGCCATTCTCAGTACACAGTCCTACGAGTGTAGCACTCAGTGACATCAACTTTGGCATCAACAAAGGGGATTTGAATCTTGACCGTGTTGCAGGTGACTTCGCACAAGTGACTTAGTTCCAATTTCTTGAACTATTGAACTGGCGTAATAATGATGGATTCGGAGATCCACTGAGAGGACTGCACAAGCCAGCGCCCACTCAGCGTCTGAAAGGGCACCTGGTGGTGGACACGCCTCAAAGCCCATCGTGAAGATAAGAGGCTCCTCTTGCTGTGGCCACACAGGGACAAAGAACTGGCTGTGGGACATGATGTTAAGTTGCTTTGACAATTTTTTTCACTTTTATACTGAAAACAAAAGGTCTGTATCCTTGCCAAAAAAACAAGGTAAAGTCTTTAGCCATTCAAGTGTTACTAAAGACAGTCTGAAGTCTGAGTCTTAGGAGCAACTCTGTCACACATGAGGGGTCCTCAATACAGGCTGAGCTCATGAGTAGATAAACGAATAAATGCAAAATGCCGTTATACCTAATTTTTGTTTGTTTGTTTGTTTGTTTTTTGTTTTTGTGGAACCAGGGATTGAATTCAGGCCCTTGCACTTGCGAGGGAAGCACTTATTCCACTGAGCCATCTCCCTGGCCCCTGTTATACTTAATGTGATTTTCCTTGGTTTTTTTTGTTCATTTGTTGTTTGTTGTTGTTTTGTTTGTCTGTTTTTTAACAGAACCGGGGATTGAACTCAGGCCCTTGCGCTTGCCAGGGAAGTGCTTATTCTACTGAGCCATCTCTCCAGCCTCCTCCTTGTTTTTGATACTCTGCAAATAAACGTAGATTGCTTTGCACTTTTTGTGTTATATTTCTCTGCCGAACAAATTGAACACGCCCTTTTCCCAAGCATTCAATGAAGTGTGAAGTCCATGAACTGGAGAGAAAATTTGGAGTGATGGGAGGCTTGTGGTCATAAACCTTCTGGCGTGTTAATAAGCTATTGCTTCTGGAAGGAAAATAAGCACTTGTGTCAGACCAAGCATGTCATGAGCAGTGTTCATAGAATGCTTAATAAGAATAAAAAGTAAGCACCAGAGCAGAGTAGTTTTTAGAAAACCTGCCTGCTATGACATGAAATAAACATGACAAGTTAGGCAGTAATGTAAGCGGCATGCGGGCCAGCCAAATAGCTCAGTGGACTAAAGCACCTGCTTAGGCAGAGCGCAGTGGCCGGGGTTCAATCCCTGGCGTGCCATGCTGGCCCTGCCCCCAGGGTGCCCTGAGACAGGGATTGAGACTGGGCATGGTGGTGCGTACCTGTAATCCCAGCACTTGGGAGGTTGAAAACAGGAAAATCATTACAAGCCCAATCTATGTAGTGAGACTCTATAGACCTTGTAGACCCTGCACTAAATACATAAAAAAGAAAAGAAAAGAAAAGAAAAGAAAAGAAAAGAAAAGAAAAGAAAAAGTGAGTGGGGTGGATTTAAGAATTCCACCATTCTCTCTCCCAGAGGCCAAGGATCCTAATCACATGCAGCTTTTCAGTTTAACCTCAGGTGGCTGGCCAGATAGCTCAGCGGATTAAAGCACCTGATTAGGCAGACCCAGGGGGCAGGAGTTCAATCCCCAGCCTGCTGTGCTGGCCCCACCCCCAGGGCACACTGAGACAGTGATCGACACTGGGTGTGGTGGTACGCACCTGTAATCCCAGCACTTGGGAGGCTGAAAACAGGAGGATCACTATGAGTCTGATCTGTGTAGTGAGACCCTTAGACTGTACTCAATACATTGAAAAAGCTTAACCTGAAGAATACAAAAACACGTCTACTACTCTTTGATACACTATGTAGTTCAGACTGACCATGAACTCAGTATATAGTCCATGGTCCTCCTGCCCAGTCACTTTGGCAGTGGGATTGCAGGCGTGTCCCACCACACCAGACTGAATCCCTCACTGCTGTTAGATAAGATGAAGGGAGTTGGCGAGAGGGAGGAAGGATGCGGGAAGGTCACGGGGGTGAGCATGGTCCAATAGCTTTACATGAAATCATCATAGCACAGCAGTACTTGTACACCATGTGTAGAGCAGCTCCATTTATTACAGCTAAATCTTGGAAACAACCCAAATGCCTATCAAAAAAAAAAAAAAAAAAAAAAAAAAAAAAAAAAAAAAAAAAAAAAAATCCAGTAACTGAATGTTAGGGCCAGCCAAATAGCTCAGCAGACTAAAGCACCTGCTTAGGCAGAGCGCAGCGGCTGGGGTTCAATCCCTAGAGTGCCATGCCGGCCCTGACCCCAGGGTGCCCCGAGATGGATCCCAGCTCTTGGGAGGCTGTAACAGGTGGATCACTATGAGTCTGATCTACTAGTGAGACCCTGAACACCCTGTTCCTCCCCCCCACCAAAAGAAAACAAACCAGTAACCAAATGCCCATCAACCGAGGAATGGATAAAAGGATGTGGTCTTTGTACGCAATGGAGTATTACTCAGCTATAAAAAAGATAAATTCCAGGCTTTGTAGGTAAATGGATACAACTAGAGACTGCACTGGTAAGTGAAACAAATCATTAGACCCACATGTGGAAACATGGTACTGCCTCCCTAATATGGAAAAAGTAAGAGCAGGAACCGAGTGGCTCTTAGAAAACCTACCTGCTATGGCATGAACAAAACATGGCATGTGAGGCACTAACTGGTGTGCAAGAACCAAAAAGGATAAATGAACTCTGAGAGGTACAATCAATACTGTGAGAGGGAAAGAATCTGTTCAGTGGGAAGGAAGAACTGGAATGAGGGACAGGACAAAAGAAAGAATGGGAATGGATATATTTTTGTATATACACAGGATAGCCTGGGTGATTGTGCTGTCAATTTCTGCTGGTCTTTCTAAAGGAGCAGCTTAAATTTTTTTTCTTTTTATTCTTATTTTTTCTTTTTAATTTCTTATAACTGTAGTTTTGGTTTTTTTAAACAATTTTACACATTAATAACTGGTAACCTAAACTACTAATTTGAAGATAACATCATTCAATATAGTAACCATTGTTCAATTCCTATTACTTGGTTTAGTGAAATTTTATATAGCTTCTAATACTGTCTTTTACATTACTACTTTGGATTCTTTAAAAAATTAAAAAGAGAAAATACCACATGGAAAACCAATTTGTTATAAACTAATATGTACTAAAAAAATTTCTTAAATGCCTTCTTGTTATTGCTTAAAGTATTTTCAATAAAAAAGAGAGCCTTTATTAGAGCATAAATGAAAAGAACAATATGAAAATAAAATACAAAAACATATAATATGAACTAGAGATAACTAGAAACCAAAAGGAAGTGTACTAGGATAAGAGAGAGTTCTCTGAAGGAAGAAAGGTTGTTAAAAGCTGATGATGTAGATGGCTACTATCTGCAACTTCTCAGTTTTGTCCAACATTTAAATCTGTGTGGCATATGGATTAAAAACTTAAATTTGAGAGTGAGGCTTTCACCCAGCTCCTACTTGGGCTTGTGACCACGGTACGTCACTTACACTTGCTAGGCTTTTGTCTTCTCATCTGTATCTCATGTAGCTGCATTACAATTCAAAATCTAAGAATCTGTTCAAAGGGAAGAAACAACTGGGATGAGGGAAATGAGGAGATATAT
>NW_004524637.1:6915775-6917807 GCF_000260255.1 Octodon degus
TGGTCTATTGAAAGAAACAGTTAATGCTTAATTTTTTTTTCTTTTTAATTTTTTAACTCGACCAATTTTGCATACTTACATCTGGTAATCTTAACAATAATTTGAAGGCAACAATATGCAACATAACAGCCACTGTTAAATTCTTGTCATTTTCTCTAGTGAAATTCTGTATTGTTTCTAATTTTTTACTAGGTTTGGTACTCTTTAAAAAGTAAAAAAATGATTTAAAAAGAGAAAACAGACATAAAGTAAACTATGAAAATTAGTGATTGTGAAAACCCTTACAGCACATTAGGGAAACATCTATTCATATTTGATCTTCAGTTTTGAATTTTCACACAAAACAATGATTAAAATTTTTAAATAAAAAGAAATCTAATACTGTAATCTCAGCACTCTTGGAGTCTGAGGCTAGAGGATCACAAGTGTGAGCCTGGTCTTGGCAAGCTAGCAAATTAGTGACATGCCTCAAACTAAAAACCAAAAATGGGCTGGAGATGTAGCCCACTGCAAAGGCTGTGTTCAATCCCCAGCACCACACACTCTAAAAAAAGCACCTATTTTAGGAAACCATCATGTGGCATAATATCTGGCCCATAATTAATAATTCATACATGCTGGCTTTTGCTTCATACACTCTTGCATACATACCACAAACCCTTTTAGAGTAAATATGTTTAAGATTCTCATTCACTACAGTTCAACAAGCACTATAAATTTCAGCAGTATTTTAGGCCTCTCAAAACAGCACATAACTTATTTTTATTTCTAAAAAACCATGTTCCCCAGAGTAAAAATCACACATCTCGAGAACATTTTCAGATTGCTAAATATTTTTACTTATCTTGTTTTTTTTTATTCAATATACTTCCATTTAATGATTATAATTAAAAGAACAAAAAGCAGTCACATACAAGTAAATACTATTGCTGTAGACTTTGTCAGACAGAAAATTCAGTATAACAAGCTCCTAGAAATAGCCTTGACAGCTATGTTTGCCTGTCAAATACACCTGTCTTTGATACAATACTGCTTTGTTTAATGACTCTCCAGTAGTAAATTCCCCTGGAAGAAAAAACACTATCTAAACATTAAAGTATTTCTTAGGAAAAGTGTGAAGACTATTTCTAAGTGTCTAAACTAACAATATTATACCCTGCGAACTAGTTAAAAATGAAAATTTTAGACCTCACAAAGAGTTATTCAACCAGAAAATTGGGTCTGGGATATCCCCAGGGCCTTGCACTTGCCAGGAGGTGGCACTTGCCAGGCAGGGCGATGCTGCCACGCTGCCTAACCAGCCAGTAGGGGCTGTCTTAACAAGGCCTGAGTAGGTCTCCTATATACAGACTTCTGAGGGCTCTTGGTCTAAACCCTCAGCAAGAAGACTGCATGATTTAATGTTTAGATCTTTAATCCATTTTGACTTTAGTTTAGTGCATGGTGATAGACCTGGGTCAAGTTTGAGTTTTCAGCATGTAGAGAGCCAGTTTTTCCAGCACCATTTGTTAAAGAGACTATCTTTTTTCCAGTGAGTATGTTTGGCCCTTTTGTCAAAGACAAGGTGGCTGAGTGTGTTCGTAGTGGCTTCAGCATCTTCTAATCTATTCCATTGATCCTCAGGTCTATTTCCTTCCCAGTACCATGCTGATTTTATCACAATAGACTTGTAGTATAATTTCAAATCAGGAATTGTAATGCCTCCTGCCTTGTCTTTATTGCCCAGGATTGCCTTTGCTATTCTAGGTCTTTTTCTCATTCCAAGTCAATTTTAGGAATGATTTCTGTAGGTCTGGGAGGTATGTTAGTGGTAGTTTGATAGGGATTGCATTAAATCTGTACAGCAATTTTGGGAGTCTGGCCATCTTCACAATGTTGGTTCTTCCTATCCAGGAGCATGGGATATCTTTCCATTTTCTGAAATACTCTAGGATCTCTTTTTTCAGAGTACTGTAATTTTCCTTGAAAAGATCTTTGACTTCTTCAGTTAGATTAATTCCAAGGTATTTCATTTTCCCTGGTGCTATTGTAA
>NW_004524637.1:6918432-6922608 GCF_000260255.1 Octodon degus
AAGTTCAACATATCAATACGTGATGAAAAATACCTGTTCCATGTTATGCCTAAGATGTTTGATATTCAGACAAATAGTGAGGTTAAGCTTAACAGCCTAGGTTGTATGGTAATAACAATAAGCTTGTCTTCTGGAGGGCTAACAACCTAAGTTTGCAGACCAAAATTAGAGAAAAAGGAGGGCCACAAGGAAAGCCAACATTTTGGCCCTAGCCTTCCAAGGTCATTTAAGACTGAGGACATAGGAGAACTTGTACTGTAATGTCATGTAACTCAGTAGTGTCCCAAATTTTCTGATCAAGAAGATTATGGGGCCAAAGAGGAAAGTGATAGATGATGTAGAGTGTGCCTAAGGAGAGTCACATGGAGAGAAAACATTCTCTCAGGCTTTCGCAGAGAGCACATTGGTCAAGCAATGACTCATCCACATGGCTGACACTGACAAAGGATCTACAATCTGAGGTACAGGATCACAGGATAAATCCTGAGGGGATTTCACTGACCTTATCAGATCCAAAAGCTACAACTCTTGTTGCATAGGTCTTGCTTTATCTTGATCTTAACCAAGCAGCAGAAAAGTATAAAAATGAAGTATAAGAAGTAAAGCCATGCTGTTATATTGAGCTGTAGGGGACACTTGTCAACAATTTCTGACACTGCCAGTCAAGCGAAAGACCTGATACTATTATGGACTACTGGACTCTTTTAGAATATTTTGCTGTGTTAACACACCTATAATATTCAAATGACGAAACTAAACAAAAAAGGGTATACAGATGAATGTACATTTTGTATCTGTGTATTCAAAATGGTTAGGATAGATACATAGTTACATTCTCTTAATGAATAGAGGGATTTGTTCTAATAGTGTTTGTAAATAGGATATCATGTCTGCATCTTGTACAGCAAATAACCACTAGGAAGAGAGTATGCAATGTGTTAATTATTGGAACTGTCCTACCAATTTGATTTGAAACTGTCTCATTGCTATTTGTTTCTCAATAAAATTATGGGGAAAAAGACTGCATGATTCCAGCTTTTGATAGGCTGTAGCTACAGATAATAGAGAACTTCCTGCTGACAGAGTGTCACAGTGATGAGAAACACATGGAAAGAGACATGAAGTGTGAGGGAGTTGCCCAAAGTGGCTTTTATGGAAGACCCACTCTCAAAATAACCCATTAATCCATTATCATAGGAATAGATTAATCCATTCACAAGGCTAGAGCCCCAATCATCTCTAAAATCTTATAATGAGTGATAAATTTCAATATGAGTTTCAAGAGAAAAATCCATATTCAAAGCCTAGCAGGGTCCCTATTTTCATTTGGTACTAAGCCCTGAAAATTATCTATCTGGTCTAGCACTTAGGCCACTTGTTCCATATATGATGTTCTAGGGCGAGGCTCAGTAGGGCTAAGGGTCATATGAATAAAGAGGCAGCATACTGCCAAATGTGGCCCTCAACCTTGAACCTGTAGAACTGTGAACCCACATAAACATATTTTTGTCATAACTTAATCTGTGGTATTATTTAACTAGTAATAGAAAATGGAATACAATATCCCATCATTAAAATCTTTTTAAGAATTTCAGCATGGAAACTGGAATATTAAGTCAAGCATGTGCTTTTCTAGGTATGGGGTTCTGTGCCAGCCCCAGAAACCCAGGTTTGCTGTGCTGACCACTAAACCAGGCATGGTGGTGCATGCCTATAATCCCAGCGCTGAAAAGGCTGAGACAGGAAGATCACTACAAGTTGAGCTGTGTAGCAAGACCCTGTACCAATAAATACATAAATAATTTTTTAAAGTTAAAAAAAAGTAGAGAACTTGTAGACTTTGATCCCTGCCGTGTAATTCCAGCAGAAGTTCCCCACTCTACAACCAATCACTAAGAACTCATAGAGTATGGAGGGAAGAGATTTGGTAAAACATTGTCTTACAGCTCCAAGTGCTATTTCACTCCATGTCTTAGCTACTATTCTCTTGCTGAGACAGAAATACCCAATATTCAAAGTTAGGGGAGAAAGGTTGATTTAGCTCACAGATTATAGAGGTTCCAGTCCATACTTGGTGGGCTCCAAGACAGGGTGGCTTGGCAGAGAATACTCCATGGTGCCTTTAAGGCAGCAAAAGCAGCATGAGAGGGAGGAGACAAGCCTTTTTCTGCCCCTTGCATTGTGTCCAGTCTCCTGGGGTCTGGACAGTACTAATTCAGTCAGCACACTGCTCCAGCAATCACCCACCTGAATCCCAGCACCCCTAATCCTAGCGGTGTACCATGAATTACCTACATGCTGTAGACACAGCCACCTCTGAAAAAGTCCCATCAAAACAGCATGTGGTTAGGGGGCTGCATCCAGCTGCAGTCATAACACTCCCGACAGGAAATCCCTAGCCACGGCTATGACCAGGTTAGTGCACTCTCAGTCTTGTCCACCACGCCACCACAGAGGCATGGAACAACTTTCACCAAAGTGAGTGGTAAGAGGCCACTGAAGGCGATCTGACTTGGAAGACTTTCCTGTCACCCCAACTCCCTTTGAAAGGAGAAACTAAAATTACCTTAAAAGTTTAGTCCATCTTGATAACCTGAAAGTCTGGACTATTTAAACTACTGAGCTGGGAATTGTAGGCCTCAGAATCATTTCAAAGAATAATGAGCTTGTAAACATGTTATTGTATGTGAATAAGAAATAAGACAGAAATGAGCATTCCTTCATCACTCACCCTGCAGTAGCAATTTCCATATTGCATTCTCTTGTCCTGACTTCCCAGAAGCCCTGTGTACTTGGTCTTAGTAATTTACCCAGTGTCCCATGGCTAGCAAATGATGAGCAGTATGACTGAAGAATAATTTACCTTGCACTATTAGTTGGGTTCAGAAATGCATAGATGCCTGGGAAACTGAGTCACTATGCCAGACAGGAGGCTTTCCTTTAGGGACTGAGACATACGAACGATAAAAGTTGTTTTAAAGAGGATAACAACTAGGCGCAGTAAACTTGGCAGAGCAACAAAGCTGTGGTTGCCCAATTTGGGCACATTCTGCATAGGCGCCACTCAATCCACCACAGCTTAGCTGCCTGGGCTCATGCATGTGACCTAATAAGGAAGAGTGCCTTTGCAAAACATGATGGGTCATTTTGTTAATGTCTAATAAAACGCTAAGAAACTCGAAGTTTCGCTTTAGGGTGCTTCTAACAGACAGCAATATTGAAGGCAGATAGATGAGGTCATTCCCTCGACTCTTTCTCTTCCCCTCCACTTAGTGAGCACACAAGTGCTTTATATCCACATGCCACGGCAGCTGAGAACTATAAAATGAGGAGCAGAAGTTCTTCTTGCTGTCTTTCGGGGGCTTTTTAACTCTTCTCCACTATGACTGAGTATTGTATCAATTTTGGTGCCTACTGTAATAGATCTAATAGATCAGAGTTTCCATCTCAACTCTAACCCATACTATCTGTATGACTTACACAAACCATTTAAGCTCTTGAGGATTCCATTACTTTATTGTACATCAGCAAAAACTGATGTATTTTCCTATGGGCAGACAAGATATGCTCAGTGAACCAACAAAGCATCAAAACAATATCTTGAGAACCTCAGCACTGCAAAATAATATTTTTGAACAAACTGACATAAAGCAGCATCAAAATAGTCACCAAGGGCCGGCGAGATAGCTCAGCAGTCTAAAGCACCTGCTTAGGCAAGGGCGCAGGGACCCCATTTTGATCCGCGGCACCATATGCCATGCCAGCCATGCCTCCAGGGTGGGCTGAATAGGCAACAACAACAACAAAAAAAATAGTCATCAAAGTAGTGATGTTATAAAATCATCGGTATTACTTGAAATTCTCTTGGGTTTGTGCTTGCCCTGGAGAAAGTCACAAAGCACTGTGATCTTTTCAGTGTTTACTGCAGTGGCCTCAACATGGCCTTGTCCATAGCAAGGTGGTGAAGATGAGAGGTATGCATGGAATATGCTTGGAGCAATAGTTGGTCTAAAGAAAGCCCCCAGCTAAACATACTCACTGGAAGAAAGACAGCCTCTTTAACAAATGGTGCTGGAGAAACACGATCTCTACATGCCAAAAACTCAAACTTGACCCGGGTCTATCACCATGTACTAAACTAAAGTCAAAATGGATTAAAGATCTAAACATTAAAGC
>NW_004524637.1:6924843-6939143 GCF_000260255.1 Octodon degus
AAATCCTGACTGCATTGCAACCTATAAACCAGTTTCTTCTTACTTATTCTTTCTGGTTCTTCATAACTTGCTCATGGAGTCTACTCCAACCCTGGGTCTACAAGACCTTTCACTTCTGTTTCACCAAACTCAACACCACATTTTGCCTTTTAGTCCAAATGTCCAAGAACAAAAAATTCTGAGTGGACTGGACCCAAGAAACTGTAGGCCAAAGTGGACAGTAGAAGAGTGGAATTGAGTGAGATGGGCACCTCTCTCTCTTTTTTCTCTTTTAACAAGGGCTATAATTATAATCTGAGACAAGCAC
Source organism: Octodon degus (assembly GCF_000260255.1). Lineage (NCBI taxonomy): Eukaryota > Metazoa > Chordata > Mammalia > Rodentia > Octodontidae > Octodon > Octodon degus. The sequence continues at coordinate 6,925,151 of NW_004524637.1, forward strand.
TTTTGATAGCTTCTGCTATGATAAAAACCATCCCCAAAATTCTATTACTTACAAAACTGAAGGTTTGTTTGTAACTTGAATCCTATGTTGACTGTAGGTTGGCTATCACTAATTTGTATGTTTTTGTCATTCTAGGACCCAAACTAAAGGAAGTACCCATACCCATGACACACCATTCTTGTGATGAAGGGAGAAGAGTGAAGATGGAATGGATCAATCACCGATAAAGCTTCTGCACAGGCCATGTGGGAGTCACTTATGCTCACATTCATCAAAGAAAAGCACATAGCCAGCCCTGGAGTTGGAAAGCAAAATCTTCCTATGGTGAAGATGGTGAATACAATAATTGGGGAAAAATAATGTAGCAGATGCAAGCACAGCAGAGAACCAAGTCTTCAAAACACATCTACTCTCATAATACTTAAAGCGGCTAGCACAAAATAGCAAACAACACTGAGAACTACTGCCTGAGATTGCTTGCCGAAGGCCTCTCAAGTCATGAAACCACTTGAAGAAGGTTCTGGTCTGTTGGGAGTGTTGGGCATACGTGAACCAGTCAGTGCTGTAGAGTTTGGAGAAAAATGAAATGACAAAATTACTTTACAGCTCTTTCCGGCTGGAACCATGAAGGTTGCAGAATAGAAGAAAAAGAAGGTTCCTGCTGTGCCAGAAACCCTTATGAAAAAGCGAAAACATTTCGCAGAGCTAAAGATAAAGCGCCTGAGAAAGAAGTTTGCCCAGAAGATGCTTTGCAAGGTGAGGAGGAAGCTCATCTATGAAAAAGCCAGGCACTATCATAAGGAGTACAGACAGATGTACAGAACTGAGATCCGAATGGCTAGAATGGCGAGAAAAGCTGGCAACTTCTATGTCCCTGCAGAGCCCAAACTGGCATTTGTCATCTGGATCAGGGGTATCAATGGTGTGAGCCCAAAGGTCCGCAAGGTGTTGCAGCTTCTTCGCCTTTGCCAAATCTTCGTTAAGCTTAACAAGGCTTCAATTAACATGCTGAGAATTGTGGAGCCATACACTGCATGGGGGTACCCAAACCTGAAGTCAGTGAATGAACTAATATACAAGCATGGCTATGGCAAAATCAATAAGAAGCGAATTGCCTTGACAGATAATTCATTGATTGCTTGATCTCTTGGTAAACATGGAATCATCTGCATGGAGGATCTGATTCATGAGATCTATACTGTTGGAAAATGCTTCAAAGAGGCAAATAATTTCCTGTGGCCATTCAAGTTATCATCTCCTCGAGGTGGAATGAAGAAAAAGACCACCCATTTTGTAGAAGGTGGAGATGCAGGAAATAGGGAAGACCAGATAAACAGGCTTATTAGAAGGATGAACTAAGGTATCTACCGTGGTGCTTTTATGATTTGGTCAGTTAATAAAGTATCTGCTTCCAAATTGAAAAAAAATTACTTTACAATTTAGTGTATTCACTGTTCTTGCTATTTTGTTATAAAATTTTATTTTTACATAAAATAAAAAACAGTAAAAAAAAAGAATAAACAAAAAAATAATGCATTGTCTACATTTTAATGCCATATATATATATATGACTTTCTATACTTTGTGCACAAATGACTTCTTTAAAACATGCGGGCTTTTTAAAAAAATAAATTAAGAAATTAGGGAAAACAATTATATCCAGTAGCATAGTTTTCATACTTAAATGTAATCAGTCTCTTCTGCTTTATTAAAATGAGAATTCAGAGGAACATTATGATTAAATTAGCTTTAAATACCATGGGCAGCATCAATATTTGGTGCTATAAAACTTTAGTAATAATGTCATAAGATGTTAGAATACTCTAGGAAGTCTATAAACAATATTAGGTATGAAACCATTATTTTTCAAATTGACCATAACATGGTAGGCAAAAAAATGGTAATTTTGGATATCTGCAATTAGTAGCAAAAGTATGATTATGTACTCCATGCTCCATGAAAAAAAAATGTATTAATCTAGTACAGAATTTTGAAATGCTATGGCAAACAATGGAAGTTAAGGAAAAGCTTTATTTCTTCTCTTAATAAATCTAAAGTTTTCTCATTATCATTACTTTTCCCACACAGAGATTAAGGCAAGAGTCCAGCATGGGTAATTTAGTGATTTTCAAAACAAAAAATAAGAATAAAAAGGAGTTGACTGTGTAACTCACTGTGGCTTTGGGTTGAATCCCCAGCACTGACAGGAAGGAAGAAAAGGAGAGGAGTGGATGAAGGAAGAAGGGAGACACAGGAGGAAGAGGAAAAAAAGAAGGAGGAGGAAGAAGAAAGAGAAAAAGAAAAAGCACAGAAAAATCCAAATGGCCTCTGTGTCAGCTGGTCTCTAGTCAATAAAGACAATAGCCTAGTGCTTTTGAAACTGGGATACAACCCAGACTCTAGGATAAAATAAAAGCCGTGGTACTTGTGAAACTGGAAGAATACACTCACGGTAAGATATGGAACACACCATTCAGTTTTCCAACAGTTTCAGAGGAGAAGAGAGTTTTTAATAATGACTAAGAGAGACGATCCCAGTGGAAAAAAGGCAACCTATCAGTCACTTTAGCACGCAGCTATGCAAACATGCCTGTTCCTTCCTGTTACCGTTTAGCAGCCTGCCTTTAGCCCGCTCAGCTTTTTCTTTGCATTCTCTTATCTTTACATGCCTCTTTGCCTCTCTTTTCTGTGACAGAAGAGAAAAACATAGTAATTTGTTCTTAAAACTCTATTTTCAAGCATCAACTGTACTCTAATTTCTCCAGTACAGTGTGCTAAATTCTCTTTTAGCACTTTGAAAATCAAAAACAGTATTTCCTTTTCATGATATGACATCTTGTATAATCCATTTTCTCTCAGATGTGTAACATACTATTTTCCTCCTGGGAATGACTCTGGTTATCTTTAAAGTGACCAGGCAAAGGTTGCTTACTTTGTACATCCAATGTCTTTGAACTCAACTCCGTTTTTCATTTTGTGGCCTGAAAAGAGACTTGTTTCTGTGCTTTTATTGAAATAAGACATATGTGTGTTGTAATACACACTAATAGACACCCGGGAGGGAGAGGAGATGAAAGAGATGTAAAAGGATTGAGCTGCATCAGAACATGTACCAGCTCCCTGTGATGAACATGGTCATTAAGTCCTACAAACGTGCTAATAAAAATAAAAATTAAAACTACATTTCTGCAATCTATATCCTAACAAAGAAATTTTCTTCTGAAATTGTGAACAGCACTAATTAGTTCTTCAAGAAAAATAAATGTTTTACTGCTTTCTTAGACTTCAGGGTCACTGTTACTCAGGCTCACGGGTACCCTTCAGGATATGTTCTCAGAGCACTGGTTTTCCTGTAAGGATTACAGATGTTTTTCCTAGAAATGTATGAATGTTGAGCAAATAGCTGCAAACACTGGCCATCTCCAATGAATACTCTGAGTGAAAGCCTTACACATGTACAGTATCACAGATGGTGGAGCGCAAAGAAGCTTCCAGATCTCTGGCTTCAGAAAAAGGACTTCATATGTATAGTGCTTAGCTCTTGGGCAGGGACATGGCCCTCTCATGTCTATTAGAGAATATCAAAAAAAAATAATGCCATTCCCCATTTTAAATATGTGACTAACTCAGTAGGAGTGCATATGATTTTGAAGTTTCTGTTTCACCAAAATACTGTTACTTGTTTGGCCTTTCCCTAAGCTATTTAATACAATAACCGCATATAAATGTTACCACTGGGCTGGGAAGATAGCTCAGTGGTCTAAGTGTCTGCTGGAAAACATAAGGACCCAGGTTTGATTCTTGGTACTGCATGTTGTGCAGGCCCTACACTGAGCCGGCCACCAAAACCAAGCATAGTGGCGCATGCCTGTAATTCCAGAACTGCGGAGGCTGAGACAGGAGGATCAGTAAAAGTCCAAGCTTCACATAGAGACCCTATACCAAATAAATAAATAAATAAATCTTTCAAAAAATGTTACCACTGGACACCAGAATTTAGGTTATAGCTCACTTGAGATGTGTGATCAAGAGAGCCACACTAATTTCAGAGCTGGAGCAGATATACAAAAAAAGACAAATAATATTTCATTACATTTGTGGGTTTGTTACATGATCACTTTATGTATAATCTAAAATGTATTTAAGTAAACACAGAAGACAACAGTAGTTAACAAAGGTAGTGTTGGGGGGGGAAAGGTGATTTAACTCAGAATGTAAGCTAGTAGACATGTAGGATAAACAGATCTAATTCACAACAAGAGGGTTTCAGGTAAAAAGTTACATTGTACACTGGATTCATGCTAAATGAATAGATATTAGTAGGTCTTATCACATCCATAGGCATGCATATTTCATTACATTTGAAGTGACAATATCTTATAAATGCTAAACTAAAGGATATTAAAATTCATTTTACCTGGTATTTTCTTTCAATTTTTAAATATGGCTGCTATTTTTGTGCTAAAATTATCCATGTGGCCAACATTAAAATTAAAGTAAGCACTATTAGCCTAATTTCTCATAAATACAAAAATGGCATGCAATTACAGGTGTAAATTATGTAAGTTAAGTTAGGGATATCATATGCTATAATGATAAAGGATAAGATGAGAAAAATGATTAAATATGTAATCCCAACTCTCTCACTAAATGAACTAAGAAATCTAGGAAGACAATAATGGATCTAATTACAACAGCAGCTAAATGTCCACCTTGCTAGTTCAGATCTTGTGGAGTCCAGTCACTTTGGAAATCGCTAGCACTTGTAATGCCAGAGATCTTACAGGTTTATATGTTTAAAGCATGATAATGGTGGTAGTTGCCATTTACTGAGCAAACTGTTCCTTGGGGGTATTCTTAATAATTGTATTAGGTAGGTTAGTCAAATTAGGCTAAGTGTTAAGCAGAATCCCGACCCCTCAAAGTTTCAGTGGCTCTACAGAATAAATATTACTTCTTTACATCCGACTCAGTAACAAGGACTGATGACAGGTTCTGATTTGGAATTCTTCTGTCTACAGCTCTTGTCTCTCAGAGGTATCTAGGTTCTTTTCCCATCGCTAGCAGGCAGAGAAGCAAAGTAACACAGGGAAGTTTATTGTGGGCCAACTCACAAAGTGGTGCCCTTACTTTTACTGAATTTCCATTGCCAGAATTCAGACATAGAGACACCAGTTTTATTGGTTGTTTTCTCTCATTGCTGAGACAGACTAACTGACACCCAAAATAAAAGCCAAGTTTATTTAGCTCAGTTTATGAAGGTTTCGGTCCATACTCAGCTGGCTCCGAGGCAGAGTGACACATACAGAGGGCAGCAGTTCATGGTGGCAGAAAACAGCAAAAGCAACAAGAGCAAAAAGGAAGGAGTAACATGGAGCAAGCCTTTCCCTCCCTTATATTGTATGCAGGCTACCCATCCCAGAGCAGGCATAGTGCTCACACACATAAGCCCAGCATTGGACCATGAATCAATCAAAAGACTCTAGAAGCCTCCCCATGATTGCATGACGCTTTGCGGGGAAGCATCTAGACACCAATCATAACACCAATCTACAAGGTTGGCTGAAAAACACTGTTCACCTGTGCCCATTAAGAAAAGTAGAGCACGGATACTAGTACACATTAGCAGTTTCTGCAGCTGGCAAATACTACCCGCATTTTACAGATCAGAAAGGGAGTCTCCGAAACATTAAATTCTCCAAGGACCCAGATCTAGGAAGTGATGTCCAGCCTTAGTTCTGCAGGACTACAAAGTCTGTGCTCTGTCCAGGAAATACTGCAGAAGCTGCAGGATTATCACCACTTGGTGTACCTCCCTTAGCAGAAGGATTAGACAAATGACCAAGAAATGACAAGGAATTGTCTAATCTCTCCTAGCATTACAAGAGGGCAATGTTGGAGAAAGCAGGTTAGAAAATCAAAATTTAGCTTCCCATCTCTGAACAATACAGCTCTAAGACTTGAGATCACCTTCCAAAAATAAATAACAGAACTAATGGAGTGGGTTATAACATTACCAAAATTCAAAATAGCCAAATATGTGTCCTCAGGATATTTCATATATAATTATAGGCTCAGAGGATTAGTAGGAAAAGAATCAAAGCATATTTATATTTTGAGATTTGAAGTAATATATTATTTATCCAGAAGCTTAAAACATCCAGAGCACTTTAGCAACGAAATTTCTTTTGAAGTCTTATTGAATAACAACTTTTGCCATGTTGATGAGCCTGAGTGACTCCAAGATCTTGAAATTTCTTCAGAATTATCACAGAGTATTTTTGTACTTAATTTTATCATTAAGATTTCCACATATGCTAAAGTAACTAACTTAATTTTATATTTCAAATAGATTGTTTCAAATCTGCCACGTTGTTTGAGCATTTATACTCATTTCATTTTTTTCTTCTAAAGAGTCATAATCAAAAACAAATAGCAAAAGCAAATACAGAAATAGAATAACATACAACAATATGTATAGTACAGAATTTTAAAATGAAAAATTAACAATAGTTGCTATAGTACATACTTTTATTGTCATATCTGATAAGACATACTCTTTAAAATAAATTTAAAAATAAAAAGTAAAAAGGACCAGAAAAAAGTTAAGGTTTATCAAAAGTAAGCATTGATGTTTATCTGACCAATCTTGCATACCTATATCTGTTAATTTGAACAACTGCTTTCATTGCATCCCACAAATTCTGGTAAGCTGCGTTTGAATTTTTCATTGACTTGTAGATAGTGTTTAATTTCTTGGTTTTTTTAAATTTATTTATTTATTTATTTATTTATTTATTTATTTATTTGATACAGGGTCTTGCTAGTCAGTTCAGACTTGTAGTGATCCTCTTCTCTCAGCCTCCTCAGCACTGGGATTACATGTGTGCACCACCATGTCCAGTTTTAAGGCCAGCACAGCGTGCCCAGAGTTCCAGGGTTGGCACAACATGTAGTACTGGGGATTGAACTCTGGTTCTTGTGCTTGCAAGGCAGGCAATTAGACAGCCAAGCTAGCTCCCCAGCCCTTTATGTTTAATTTTATCTGTAACTCATTGGTTGCTATGCAAGGTATTACTTAATTTCAATATTTTTATGGTTTCTTTCATCATTAGTTTCCAGTTTCATTGCACTGTCATCAGATAATATAAATGGAATAATTTCTGTTTTCTTGCATCTACTTAAGCATGACCTATGGGCTAGTATATGGACTATTTTATAGAACACCTTATAAACATTACTTCTTTACATCTGACTCAGTAACAAGGACTGGTGACAGGTTCTGATTTGGAATTCTTCTGTCTACAGCTCTTGTCTCTCAGAGGTATCTAGGTCCTTTTCCCATCAGTTAGCAGGCAGAGAAGCAAAGTAACACAGGGAAGTTTATTGTGGGCCAATTCACGAAGTGGTGCCCTTACTTTTACTGAATTTCCATTGCCAGAATTCAGACATAGAGATACCAGTTTTATTGGTTGTTTTCTCTCATTGCTGAGACAAAAAGAAAAGAAAAGTGTATTCAGATACTTAAATTCATTATCCTCCCTTGTCAGCTATTGAGTCTGCTATTCCTAATCCACTTCTGCAATGTGAATATCACATGGAGACCCCATTTCCAATCAGTCTCCAATACTACACTTTCTGAAAAGAAAGTGTATTCAGATGTTATTGGGTGGAGCACTCTAAATGTCCCCTAAGTCCATTTGTTTAAACATTTGGCTCAGTTCTGCTACCTCTTTGGTAATTTTTTTGTCTACTTCACCTATCTTTTTGAGATAAGAGAATGTTAAGGTGCCCTGTTAAAATTGTGTTATTCAGCATGCCTTCACAGTGACACACAGCAAAGGAAAAATAAGCAAGGAACTGAAGTGTGATCCTTACATCAGACATGTCTTTTGCTATTTAATATGAGGGAAAAATATTTAATGACCCACTCATAAGTCACATTCAAAAGACTTAAATTCATTATTCTCCCTTGTCAGCTATTGAGTCTGCTATTCCCAATCCACTTCTGCAATGTGAATATCACATGAAGACCCCATTTCCAATCAGTCTCCAAATACCATCAGTAATTTCTTTATAATATCTTTTCATTTGCTTTAGAATATCCAGTATAGGGCCAGCCAAAAAAATAAAAATAAAAAATAAAATTTTGTTATTGGTTAGTAGACTTTTCATGTCCTTTAAAAGTTGTCTTACATAGCTGGATGTTCCCATATTTAGTGTGAAGCGGAGGATTATTCCCATGGCAGACTAAATTTTAGAAATAATCTAGTCTTTGTTGCCTGCAACCAAGCACAGGACCCTTACAGATCAAAATGAAATCACGTTTGGCCCAGTTTTGTTCTGCTTTTGCTTATATACTTTTCCTGGTTGCCAGGGTGACCATGATGGAATGCTGTAGTTACCAGGGTAAGGTTTGGCAGGCTGTTTCTAAAACAGGTTATGGCCTGGACACAGGAATTTATGGCAATATGTGGTTTGACTCTACTTCCTTCAATTAGTTCTGCTTTTTCCCTTATCTCTTCCATGTTTGTGAAGTTTTAACAAGACTGGAAAAGGAGTGAAGAATTGGGACAATTTAGGCAGGGCCATATGGGGGTGACCTAGCCGAGGTGTCCCCCATCACTAAAACATTCTTGGCAGGGTTGATTCTGCCAAAAATGTTTTAGTGATGGGGGACACACTGAGTTGATTCTGCCTCAGTTTCTCCTATTTCTTATTTTTATTTTTAGGGAAGAGTCTACAGGTTGTTCAGGGTCTCACTACTAGATCAGACTCGTAGTGATCCACCTGTTTACAGCCTCCCAAGAGCTGGGATTACAGGCAGCTGCCACCACTTCCAGTCTCAATTGCCATCTCAGTGCACCCCAGGGGCGAAGCCAGCACAACAGGCCTGGGATCAAATCCCCGGGCCCTGCACCTGCTTGCAGGTGCTTTAATCTACTGAGCTATTTGGCCAGCTCTTGTTTCTTGATCTGCTCTGCCAAACTATTTCTTTTAATTGGTAAATTGAGTCTATTTACATTGGTAGTTATAATTGATATGTATTGGCTTATGTTTATGGGGTTATTTTCCTGCTGTTGGTTCCCTACTTTTCCTGTATTTGATTGTTTGCCCTGTTTGGTGGATCCTTTCTGTTGTTGTTCTTAGGGCTGAGTCATTTTGATCCCTTTTTAAAATGTCTTTTACTACTCTGTGTAGGGCTGCTTTGGTAGTTATGAATTTCTTTAGTTGTTCTTTGTCATGGAAGTATTTTACTTCTCCATGAAACTTAAAAGAGAGTTTTGCAGGATATATTAATCTCGGTTGGAATCTGTTTCCTTGTAAGACTTGAAATACTTCACTACATGCTGTTTTGTTGTTTGCTTGGTTGGTTTTTGCTGGTACAAGATATCAAATTCAGGACCTTGCGCTTGCCAAGCAAGCACTTATTCCACTGAGCTATCTCCCCAACCCCTCTGTGCTCTTCTTGACTTCATGGTTTGTGTTGAGAAATCTGCTGTGACCTGAAGGGTTTTCCTTTAAATGTGATCTGTTTCTTTTCTCTACTGGATTTTAGTATGTTGTTCTTGTGCTGAATTTCTGTGATCTTTATTATTGTGTGTTTGGCTATAGATTTATTTCAGTTGATATTATTTGGAGTTCTACATGCCTCAGTCACCTGAGTATCAGATTGTTTCCCCATATTCGGGAAGTTTTCTGTTATTACTTCTGCCAATATTCTTTTTTGTGTCATTTGTGTTGCCATCTTCTTTCTTGTTGATGCCTATTAGCCTTATGTTGTTCACCTTTGCATCATCTTGCAGCTGTTGAATTATTATTTCCTGGATCCTTTTTGGCTTGTTTGTTTTTGTTTTTGGCAGAACCAGGGATTGAACTCAGGCCCTTGTGCTTGCTGGGGAAGCACTTATTCCACTGAGCCATCTCCCCGGCTCCTCCTGGATCCTTTTTTTAAGAGATTTTTTTCTTTTCATGGTCACTAGCTGCACTGATGTCTTCAAGGTCTTAAAGTCTATCTTGACTTTCATTCAAATGGTTTGCCAACTTTTAATAGAGTTTTAATTCCCTGTATATCTCTTTGAATCTGCTCATGGATTCTGTTTCTCTCCTATATTGCTCATTCAACGTTTCCATCATTTTTCTATTCTCTCTTTTTTTTTCTGTCAATGTCTTATTTAGAAATGCTTAGTAATTCTTTCATTATAGTTATCATTTCTTTTTTACATGGGAGAATATTTCTGATCTTATTTCCTCTCTACTCTTCTGCAATTGTTTACTTCAGTTACTATTATTTTAGAGATTTTAGGGATGAGACTCAATTTCTTCTATATTGATATTTCCTGGATTTGTTCTGGGTGGGCTCAGGGCCTGAGATTGTATTTTGCTCCTTCTTTTTGTCATTTTGCATTTCCAAGAGAATTCTTTTATTTTTATTTCTATGATAGTTTTTTGTGGAAGTTTGATTATAGGTAGCTGTATCACTGTAATCACAACCTCTCTGTAAAGGGACAGGTTCTTTAGGTATCTCTTCTGTCAGAGATATTCATTTTGTGTGTGTCCCAAGATTTTGATTTCTCTCATGATTGAGAGTGGGATATCGGTTTCCATTTGTCACTGCACTCAGGCCTTTGGTATTGGGCTTTGGTGATGTTATTACCCAAGCACCTCCCAATATTATTACTGAAGTGAGAACATGTGGTATCTTCGTTACAGTAGTATAGTTAGCAATACTAATAACACCAAGTAAAACTTAGAAACTGACAAACTGACAACTAATGCTTTTGTATTTTAGACCATAGGAGCAAACACTATGGCTATATAACAAAGCACATCATAAATTGGTCATTTGAAGTAAACTCGTTCCTCTGAGTTTTGCCTGGGCACATCCCCCTAAGAACCAGACTAGCTTACCTAGGTTACTTCCTGCCACCTCCTGGTCCCCATAGGTCTGGGCCACAGTGTGGGCCCTAAAGGGCCTAGCAGTATGCCTCAGTTCATCAGCCCCAGCTGCATGCCCGAGCTCTTCCTTCTGGGTCCATGCCACCAGACACACTCATTTCATTCCCTGGTATTTCTGAACAAAAATTGCTTATACTTGGTGGAAGCAACAGAATTACTAACAGACTTTATCAAGTTCTTCATATACAGTGGTATAGTGAGGCAGATATCACATACGAGAATCAGAGTTGGGCTAAGAGACAGAAATCAAGGCCAACCCAAAGATTAGTTAATAATCCTGTTGCTACTGAATTTATGAACATATTTCTAAAAGAACACCTTTCCTTTTAGTTTTATGTTCAGAGTGGCTGAAGCTAGAAATTGGTCACGTGTGTGAGGGTAGGACAAGGCCTCAGTGCTTAAAGCAGTCAAGCTACCTCATTCCTGAGAAAAGCATCATACCTGGACAATTTCAGCCATTAGTCAACAGGCAACCTTGTGTCCCATGATACTAACTTTTCTACAATATAAATAAATGCCCCTACTGTTTTTCTTCAGTTCTTTTGCCCATCAAGAGACCTCCACCTGACCTCAGCTTTTATCTCTTGTCTTTATTTTCAAAATCCTCTTGCTGTTTTCTCCCCTGGACCACAGAGAGACCAAAGAGTCCCTACATTAGGTGCCTGAACATGGACCTCCAGTGAGGAGATTTGGTGGATGGAAGGATACTTCCTATAATTTTTACATATAAGAGGGTGTAGAAGCAAATTTGTCAGTGAATACTTGGCACAGGAGTGCTATTTTGACCTGTCAGGTGTTAAGCATGGAGATGGAGGCCTACTGACCTCTAAAAATATATTAACAAAAAGACAGTGAGAAGGCCACAGTGACAGCAGAGCAGTCTAGGTGCCTTCTTAGGCAAGCACCAGGACCCGGGTCCAATCCCAAGTGCTACATGCTGCGCAAGTCCTGCCCAAGGAGCACTGAGCTGGTCATCAAAACTGGACATAATGGTGCACACCTGTAATCCCAGCACTGGGGAAGCTGAGAGAGGAAGAGCGTTATGAGTCCAACCTTCACAGTAAGTCCCTGTACCAAATATGATTTAAAAAAAAAAGACAGTGAGAGAAATACACTTAAGAGAAGTCAAAAAAGAGAAAGGTATATAAAACTACTAGTAGTCAAACATAACGCAAACAGAGACCAAGTCCTAGCCCAGGCCCGGTGAGTGTGTGGGAGAGTGTCCGGCTACCCTGTGCCAGAGGAAACTATTACAGGTCCCAGCCCAGGCACAGCATGGGTGAGAACCTCTTAGACCCCCTTGGGACGCCCCCACCACTGTGCAGCACCTCCCCCACCCTGCCACCTGAGTAGGAATTTCTGCCATGTTCCAGGAACCTCCAGACACAGTCCTAGCCCAGGTCCTGTGAGTGTGTGGGACAGCTCCCAGCTACCCTGTATCAGTGAGATCTATTACTGGTCCCAGCCCAGGCGCAGCATGGATGAGACCCTCTTCCACCCCTTTGGGACACCCCCCACTACTCCGTAGCACCTCCCCCACCCCGCCAGACAAATAGGAAATTCTGGCCCATTCCTGGAATCCCCACACCCAGTGCTAGCCCAGGCCCAGGGATAGTGAGGGAGAGCTGCCTCTCCTCACTATTCCACCCTGTCCCCTCCAGGCTCAGCTCAGACCGGGCATAGAGCCCTGGGGTTAAACCCTGCAGCTGAAATCCCGGCAGAGAGTGTAGATGATAGAACCACCCAGCTAGTCCAAGAGGAGAAAATCTTGCCAGAGGGGCACAACAGGTTCTCTCTCAAGGGCAGCAGCAGGAAGGAGCTGAGCACAGCAGCCAGACCCAAGCCATGCACAGCTTGATAGATCCAAACTTTGTAGATCTGCACCTGAACTTCAGTATGTGCTAAGGTTATAACTACAATGAAGATCTACAAAAAAAGTCAGAAGACAGTGATACACAAAATGACAAGAAGAAACAAAACACAACCTCAGAACCCAAGCCCACCTATAACAAGTGCAAAGGACACTAACACAGAACAAACTGGGAATCACACAGCTGAAAGTAATGAATCAATGGATTCTGAAATAAAGAAACAGCTGCAGAAAGGCATAGAGGAACTCAGATTGGAAATAAAAAAAGAAATCCCTGAATTAATAACATCTGCAGTAAAAATCAAATGCAGAAACATATGGAAGAAACCCAATGAGCACCCAGAACAAGTGCAGAGGACACTAACTCGGCTAGAATGAATGAAATAATAGGGTCGATAGTAAATAAGAACAGCAGAAAGATATAGAAGAACTCAAAACGCAATTCTTTTCTGAAATAAAAAAAGAATTTCCAGAACTCATAGCATCTGAAGTAAAGAAGCAACTACAGAAACATAGGGAGGAAACCCAATCTGAAAAAACACTGCAATAAAAGAATTAATACCTGCTTCTAAAGAAGACATTGATTAAAAAAAAAAAGAGGAGATTACAAAAATGACGGATTCCTTGAATGAGCAATACGGGAAAGAAATAGATCGCATGAAAAAGAGTGAAAGAGATATAGAGGAAATTAAAATCTCAATCACAAGCTTGCAAAACTGTTTAAGTGAAAATGAAGACAGAGTTTCAGATTTTGAACATGCTTGTGCAGCTAGTGAAAAGGTAAGAAAGGATCTCTTAGAAACAATGAGGATGCAGGAAAGAATAATCCATCACTTTCAAGATGATGCAAAGATGAACAATGTGACACTAATAGGCATCAATAAGAAAGAAGGAGTCAATACAAATGACATTAAAAAAATATGGGCAGAAGTAATAGCAGGAAACTTCCCTAATATGAGGAAACAATGTGACATTCAGCTAACTGAAGCATACAGAATGCCAAAGAACCTCAACCCAGTGAAAAATACACAGAGACATATAATAGTCAAGAGCACAGAAATTCAGCACAAGAATAATATACTGAAAGACGCTAGAGAAAAGAAGCAGATCACATTCAAAGGAAAACCCATCAGAATTACGGCCGACTTCTCTTCACAAACCATG
>NW_004524637.1:6939243-6940900 GCF_000260255.1 Octodon degus
CATGATTAATGAAGTAGATGTGGATGGTAAAGGTACAATTGACTTCCCTGAATTTCTGACAATGATGGCAAGAAAAATGAAAGACACACAGTGAGGAAGAAATTAGAGAATCATTCCGTGTATTTGATAAGGATGGCAATGGTTATATTAGTGCAGCAGAGCTTCGCCATGTGATGACAAACCTTGGAGAAAAGTTAACAGATGACGACGTTGATGAAATGATCAGGGAAGCAGATATTGATGGTGATGGCCAAGTAAACTATGAAGAGTTTGTACAAATGATGACAGCAAAGTGAAGACATTGTACAGAATGTGTTAAATTTCTTGTACAAATTTATTTGCCATTTCTTTGTTTGTAACTGTAAAAGATTTCCCCTACTGTCAAAAACAAAAAAAAAAAAAAACCATGCATGTATAGTAATTAGGACTTCATTCCTCCATGTTTTCTTCCTTCATCTTACTGTCATTGTCCTGAAACTTTATTTTAGAAAATTGATCAAGTAACATGTTGCATGTGTCTTACTCTGGATATATCTAAGCCTTTCTGCACATCTAAACATAGATGGAGTTGGTCAGATAAGGGGACATCTGGTTATGCCTTTTCTTAAGTAGTTTTCCTAGGACGTGTCAGCATGTTGTTGTTGAAGTGTGGAGCTGTAACTGCATGGGTGCGGCAAGTCAACAATATGTATTTCCAAGTTGCACTATTGCAAAACGGGTGTATTATCCAGGCACTTGTACACTATTTTTTTGTACTGCTGGTCTTGTACCAGAAACATTTTCTTTTATTCTTACTTGCTTTTTGAACTTTGTTTAGTTTAAAAATTGCTTATGGCACAATTTGCCTCAAATCCATTCCAAGTTGTATATCTGTTTTCCAATAAAAAAAATTACAACTTACCCCAAAAAAAGAACAATAAGCTCGAAGCCTTTATATTGAAGTGGATGCCACTTCAAGATATACTCATAAGTGAAATAAACCAGACACACATGTGTAAATATCGTATAGTTTCCCTAGTATAAGAACTCAAAGGAAGAAATACAAATAGAAACGTATAATACAAGTTAAAGGAAAGCAGGATCTCGAGGACTAACTAATTAAGAGAGGGAAAGGAGAAGAGCTAGGAAACATGACGGTGACAAGCCATACAGTTATATGTAGAAGATGAGCAAGGCAATGATCCTGAGAATCTCCAGAAGACTTTTGAATCTAGCAGTTAATTGGAAGGATTCTCACCCTGACTAACTATATATACTGATACCTGTGATCTAAGGTACTGCACTGAAGATGCTAATCTGTAATAGTAGTTTCATGCTTGGACTGCCTGTCATTCTGGTCTTCTGAATACGGGCTGTTTGTCATGACATGCCAGTTGCTGCTGTGCTGTCTCTCAGGTAGATGATTGTTCACAAAGAAGGGGGTGGTGAATGAAGGCAAGAGACAGGAAAAGGAATGTTGTGGGACTGTCCTGCTTCAAGGATGTATATGATTAGATTTTTGGACTTATGTGTAAACATAAGAATTATATAATTCTTTATGCCTATTTTTAAAATATATTTTAATTTTTAAATGTTTTTTCATCATATTCTGTAGGGACTTAAAGTTCAACATATCAATACTTGATGAAAAATATCTGTTCCATGTTATGCCTAAAAT
>NW_004524637.1:6941000-6945572 GCF_000260255.1 Octodon degus
AAAGTGGTTAGGATAGATATATAGTTGCATTCTCTTAATGAATAGAATGATTTGTTCTAATGGTGTTTGTAAATAGGATCACAAGTCCACTTCTTGTACAGCAATTAACCACTAAGAAGAATATATTTAGTGTATCATTTGTTGAAACTGTACCTCCGATTTGATTTGAAACTGTCTCATTGCTATCTGTTTATCAATAAAACTTTGAAAAAAATATTTAAAAAAAGAGAATAGTCAATATTTTCTCCAAAGTCAGTGAGGACTCAGGACATTAGAGAACCTCTTCTGTGACATCCTATAACTCAATCCAGTCCTCGATCTTCTGATCCAGATTATTAGACCACAGAGGAAGGTGATTTGATGATGTACATTGTGCCTAAGGAAAGTCACCTGGAGAGAAAAAGATCTCTCAAACTTTCACAGAAATTAATTTGATCAAGCAGTAGCCATGACTCTTCCAGATGGCTGACACTGACAGAAGATCTAAGAGATTCTGTACTTGGTTCCAAGGTAAATCCTAAAGAGACTTAACTGACATTGATAGATACCAAGAAATTAATATTTTTGTTCATCTAGGTCTTGCCTTAACTTGTTCTTAACCATCCAGAAGAAAAGTATAACCATGAGTTGTGGAAAACAATGCCATAGTAATATGCTAGCTATAAAAGGTTTGAATCACTAACAACTTCTTGATAATTTCCAGCTGTATTAATAACTCACTACTGGGGCCAGATGGCAGCTCAGTGGTCTAAATTGCCTTCTTAGGCAAACTTAGGCAAGCACACAGAAACCACAGTTCAATGCCCGGAACCACATGGTATACCAGCCATGCCCCCACAGTGGGCTGAGCCAGCCACAAAAAAAAAAAAAAAAACTCACTACTGTTATAGATTATTAGACTTCATAGAATTAAATTGCTATATACAGGTACCAAAAAAATCTTTGGACTAAAATTCTTTAGCCTAAACAAGTAAGTTCATCAAAAATGTAAAGGACTTCTACAGAGTCCTCAAAAGACAGCTTCTTCAACTGCAACTGAACACTCATCACTTACATAAAGAGAAAAGGGATAGATGTTGAGAGAGGCTAAAGCTGCAAATTGTTCATATGCGTGAAGACAGGAAATGGCCACAGTATTCAAAGCAGATAAACTACCTTAGTGTCATGGCTTGGGGGTTTTGCAAGGGTAACGATACAATATAGGACATGACATATATAATAGTATTTATAATAGTCACCCAAAGAATTACATACAAAGCGTGCAGGAAATCTTTTCACACACTAAAAACCAAACAATCCAGCAGAGGGCCTGGATCCCACAGCAACGTCCTGTGTGAGTCCAGCTGAAGACCTAGAGCCCATAACAATGCCCCATGAGTAAACTGGAGAATGAGACCCCATAACAATGTCTCATGCAGACCTACTTCATGGATCTTCACTGGAAAAATCCAAGATCAGCGATGGAAGCTAGGAAGTCTGTGCCACTGGGATGAAGGATCAGTGCTAGCAGGCTGAAGAATCTTCACTGGAGCCAGGAAGCAATGCTCCAAGCAAGAACTGGAGCTCCCCTAAAATTACCACAGACATCCTCAGCATCAGTGAGGTCCCAAGCTCCTTAGATGATGAGGAAAGACGAGTTCCCTTCATAAAAGCTAATGAGACAGGCTCCTCCAGGAGACTGAGCAGTAGACTATCTTCCCCTTCAGAGCTAGGAAGCAAGGTAAGGACCAGGGCTCCCCCAAAGTGAACAGTATCTATTCTCAGTGACAACATTAATCCCTGAGCTGCCTTGACAATGAGAACAGCCAAGTTCATCAGGAAAACCAGCATGACAAGGTCCTTTAGGAGAACCAGCAGCAGCCCTAGGAAAACAAACAGCTCCAACAGCTTCTTATCTTTGCCAGTTTTTCCTCTTATGCTGCTAGCAATGATCCTCAGGTGGGTCTCCCACACCCAGCAGTACACTGATTCACCACAGCTGGGTGTTGCAAGTTGACCATCAGCAGTCTATCACATTCAGTCTTGAGAAAAGCATCATGGCTGGACAATTTCATTCATTAGTCACTAGGTAATCCTGTGTCTTGTGATACTAGCTTCACAAAAGTATAAATAAATGGCCCTAATGTTCAGATCCACTTGCCCATCAAAAGACATTTACCTGACCTCAGACTTTGTCTCCTGTCTTTATTTTCTAAATCCTCTTGCTATTTTCTCCCAGAGGCCACCAAGAGACCAAGTCTCTCCAGTTGTATTGCTATTCCTTGGGACAATTTTGTGCTGTTATCACAATCTATAATATTTTCTAAGCTTAATGTGATGAATATCATTTCTATAAGTCTGAAAGAAATTATGTCTTACATCCATCTTCATGGCCCTACAGCTAGAGTTAAACCTTCTAGCAGGTACTGTCCCCTCATTAGGTAAATGGCATTTTCACACCATCAGATATCAGTCTCTGTTAGGAATCAGACAAGAATTTTCTTCCATCAGAACTTTCCTATTATCTCACTCAGAGATGACCCGCAAAGTTCAGGCTGTCTCAGTTCCAGAGTGGTACAGGGCTATGCAGTGCTTACTAAGATGTTATTAATCTGTGTCAAGTACTATGCTGCATATCTTTAAGTGTCTTCACAACCATCCTATGAATCAGGTCATCTGATCAGTCAGCCAGAATTTCATCCCACCTTTGGGATGGGCGCCAAAGAGAAATTCCATTGCTTTTACTCCTGGGGACTTGCATATTTGTAGTTAACTGTGGCTCTTCTGCTGAACTCTTGATCTCATACAGCTCATGACTTGCAGCTTCTTCGTCTGTTTGCTACAAGAACATCTCTCCTTAATGTCTCCCAAATCACACATACAATACAATATGGTCAGTTATCACTTTGTCAAAATACCTGCGACTAAGTATCATAAATTAGGTATCTGTGGAATTTAAAGTTTAGGGTTTTTTTTTCTACCAGGGGCGTTTTCTCTTTTCGATGGGATTGCATTTCCTATGTAGGTGCCCTGAATATTTCTCTGCCTCATTCTTCCTTATCTGTCTTCTGGGCCCTTCACCTAGCTCATATCTGCTCTTGGAACATACAGCTAAATGCTCTCACTGCTTTGCGGTTATGTTCTGGCCCTCACTCTCAAGATTTCATTTGCTAAACTAAGAGAAGCTTACAGAGGCATTTCCCTAAATGAGGGCAACTTTAAAAGAAACTCTAGCACAAGGGTTTATAATACTTCACCTGCCTTCTTTATAATAATGTACAAAGAGATCCTTAATTTAAAAATACAATAATTTGGCCTCAGTAGTGACAAAGTTCCTAGTTCACATGCCTTAAAACTTCAGATCATTTTACTCTACATAGTTTTGTCTTTTAAAACACAACACTGCGATTTTTTTTTGACAAGAAAATTAATAAACTTTGACACCATGGGAAGTTCTCAGAACTCAGAAACTAGCTTAGCCAGAGAAATCAAGGTGCCTAACCCATTCCCCTACACCTTGAGAAATGCAGCCAGCATAGAGAGCACCTACGACTTGACAAGCAGCTTGGCCAAAGGAAACCAAGTGCCTGACCCAAACCTCTACATGGCAGGAGAAGCCTGGACTGGGCAACCAGCTCAGCCAGAGGAACCCAGGGAAATCCACTCTAACAAGAGAGAAAACTTTGCATACAAACTCCTAATTTACAGTTGGTCCTATTATATAACTATAGCTTTTGTTCCTATGATCTAAAGTAAAAAATCAATAGTTACCATAGCTTGTTAATTTCTAAATTATGCTTGATACTATCATTATTGCTGACTGTACCTAGGATGTCATATCTCTTGTAATCACTTCTTCACCCTTGGATAACAATATTGAGAAGCTCATAACCTCAACACAGCTCTACACCTAAAAACTGAGGACAAAGCCAAACAGAAAACAACATCCCATTCTCAATAACTGGGAAGGCATTTCTTGGGACAGACATGAACCAAAAATCTCTGGCACACAGAAGATATCCCTAAATAACAGACCTTTCCTAAAGAGGTTTCTGGTACTAGTGATATAGCTACATAACTACCAAAACTCAAAAGAATGATTACAGAAAATAAAATACAAATTTATTTTGAAATATAAAATGATGGGACAAGGGAGCAAAGTGAAATCTCAGACCTCTAAGACACCCAGAACAAATCCAAGAGACATTAACATAGAAGAATTTGGAAGTTACACACCTGAAATTTCTGAAAATATGGCAACTAACATCAATAAACAACTTCAGGAAGCTATAGAGGAAATCAGATAAGAAATAATCTCTCAGATAAAAATTTGACAACCATAATGAAAGAATTGCTTAGCATAATTAAAGAAAACATTGATTTTTTTTAAAAAAAGAGGATATTGAAAAATGGTACAAACCTTGATTGAACAGTATAGGAAAGAATTTGAATGCATAAAACAGGTGCAAAGAGATATAGAAGAAATTAAAAATTCCACTGAGGGCCAGCGAGATAGCTCAGTAGAATAGGTGGCTGCCTGGCAAGTGCAGGGTGCTGAGTTCAATCCCCAGTACTGCAAAAATAAATAAATAT
>NW_004524637.1:6945672-6953978 GCF_000260255.1 Octodon degus
GTCCTGCTTTACCTTGGTCTTAACCATCCAGTAGAAAAGTATGAAGACGAAATATAGGAAGTAAAGCCATGCTGTTATGTTGAGCTGTGGGGGATACTGGTCAATAATTTCTGGAATTGCCAGTTAAACAGAAGACCCAATGCTATTATGGGCTACTGAACTCTTTTAGAATATTTTGCTGAGTTTACACACCTACAATATTCAAATAACGGAACCTAGAAAAAAGGGGTATACAGATGAATGTCCATTTTGTATCTGTGTATTCAAAGTGGTTAGGATAGATATATAATTACATTCTCTTAACGAATAGAGTGATTTGTTCTAATGGTGTTTGTAAATAGGATATCATGTCCGCATCTTGTACAGCAATCAACCACTAGAAAGAATGTATGCAATGTGTTAACTATTGAAACTGTCCTACCAATTTGATTTGAAACTGTCTCATTGCTATTTGTTTATCAGTAAAATTATGGGAAAAAAATAACCCAAACAGCTTCAAGTACCACCGATATATATGTATTTGTTGTTTTGTTTTGTTGGTTCGTTTACCTACCATATCTTTTAAGACCATCACAAAAGACTCAGCATGGAGTGATGTTTTAAAATCAAGTCCTGAGTGGAAAAAGGAGGGTGAAACAAAGGTTCCACAGGTAGAGTTTGAACCCTTTAGCTTTGGTCATAAAAAGGAGAAAAGTCTTTTAAATTGCATGTGGACAGTTCCAAGCAGCTTGGTGGTTCCACCAGGGGTGAGTGGTGCAAAGTAGGTTCAGGCATTTGCATCCTAGGCAAACTCAACTGGGATTTTCCAGCCACCAGCACATCTGCACAGACCAGCAACAGTGGTTGGCATGTGCCCCCAACTACAGTTCTTTGTGCCTGGGGTTAAATAGGAAGGTAATGACTTGTTATGGTTTGTGTCTAGTTGTCTCCCCAAAACCTCAAGCATTCATGAGGCAGGGACCTCTGAATTAGAGATAAATTCATAATCAAGGCTGGGATAATGGGTCTTCCTACTACTGGGATTATGGACATGAGTACTACACCCAGCCTGGGGCATATAGCCTGAATGTGACTTAAGAGAGACAGCCTCCCTCTCTGTTGCCATTGTTGCTGCTACTCCTCCATTTTGCTCTTGCTCTTTGCCACCACCATAGAAGGTTGCTCTCTGCCATGTGCCACTCTGCCTTGGAGCCATCTGAGTATAGACTGAAACCTCCAGTAACTGTGAGCAAAATAAACCTTTCCTTCCGTTATTTTGAATGTTGGGCATTTGTCCCAGCAATGAGAGAAGACATGACTAGAGTGTGTTGTGACTCTCACCCGGTATTTGGCATTTTCTATGTGCATTTCTGGCACCAAAAATTAATTCAGCTCAAAATAGTGTCTGTAGTTGAAATATGGGCAAGAGTAGAACATCCAGTAGTCACACCATGAGCAACAAATCATTCCCATTACCCTCCTTCCAGCAAGTAGCAGTGGCGACAGGGCAATAGGGAAGGGGAATGTGGGTGAGGGAGCTCATTCCTTACACTAAGGCAAGATAACTGACCCACTACTAGCAGCTCGCCCAGCTCCAAGGCAACAAAATAAAAGCAGCAACCAGAAGCAGAGCCCCAATTCAAAGAGGTCTCCAGGTTTTGCCTAGTGTCATTGATTTGGACTAGACAGGAAAATCAATCACTTAAAACATTGCTCAGTTCACTCCAGATTCTCACATCTCACATCATCAATTTATCATTATTTTCTTTGACAGAAATTCAAAAAGTATAAATAAAAAAGGATATAATGGACTCAAAGAATAGGATTTAACTATTTAAAAGAAAAGCATTTTAAATGGCTTTTAGACACAAGTGTGGATGGCTTCCAGGTATGGCAGCTATAAGTCTGCAGTAGCAGAGGCACTAGATTGCTGGCCTGGAGAGATACAAAGGGCAATGTTGCCAGGAATAGAACCTCACAGGAAATGAAACAGTTCTCTTTGTTCATTACAGTTGACACTAAAAGAAAAGCCTTCAAATTTTCCCCCTATGGTGATTAATTTAAAAAGCTGTTTCCATCATCAAGATAAAAACACATTGAGCCAGGCAAATAGCTCAGCACATTAAAGCGCCTGCTTAGGCAGACTCAGGGGCCAGGAGTTCAATCCCTGGGCCTGCCGTGCTGGCCCCACCCCAGGGTGGTGCCATGCACCTGTTTACAGCGCTTGTGAGGCTGTAAACAGGAGGATCACTACAAGTATAATCTGAGACTGGAGGTGGTGGTGCGCACCCGTAATCCCAACTCTTGGGAGGCTGTAAACAGCCAGATCACTATGAGTCCTATCTAGTAGTGAGAACCTGAACACCCTGTAGACCTTTCTCTAAAATACAAAAGACAAGTCCCATCTATGCAGTGAGAGCTTGTAGACCCTGTCTTAAAATGCAAAAATAATAATAATAATAATAATTTTAAAAAATAAAAATACTTTACCTTTAATTATGAAATCATATTTCCTAAGATTTACAATAATGTGGATATTTTAAAAGATTACTTAAAGCTCCTTTGATTCTTAATAAAGTTGATTGCCTGTTTTACAGTGCTAAATTAAATTCCTGGGGCCAGGGAAATAGCTCAGTAGAATAAGCACTTGTCTGGCAAGCGCAAGGGCCTCACTTCAATCCCCAGTTTCACCAAATCAAAACAAAATAAATAAATAAATAAATAAATAAATAAATTGCTGCAAAAAGAAACTTTGATATTTTACAAACAGATCTAAAGGACTGTAATATAATAGCAGTGGGATTTAAGCAGTCTCTTGATTTTTTTTTAATTTTTTTTCTTTTTTTTTTTCAGTCTCTTGATTTTGAAGTCCCATTTAAATGGTGGCAAGCCTGGTGGTGGCCTCCAAAGGGGTACAAGCTATGATAATGTCTTTTTGCGCTCGCCAGGGAAGTGCTTATTCTACTGAGCCATCTCCCCAGCCCAATGTCTTTCATATTTAGATCAACCTACACAACAAAGATATACTGTGCCCAAATTGTTAAGATCAGCCCAAAATAATTTTCAGAATTTATCTGGTAATATTAATAGGTGCTAGCCAGATTTAGGGCTAGTTCCTCTGTTATTGTCATTATCCTTCTAATAAAATAAGTTAATTTGCTTGTTTTCACAGATGGGTCATATGAAGTTAAGGGAGGCTATATGATGGCTTCCTCTTCCAAAATAAAGGAACAGACTATGAAGGATTCTCCTGTATAATCCAAATTCAATTACAAAAACAAAAGGGATAATCAATCTCTCCCACTTCACTTGTCTATATGTGCTATTTAATTTTTAAAATGTTAACAAAGATGAAAGTACAGTAACAGAAAGATAATTCAACTGGGTAAAGAAAAAAAAGGTAATTTGGGATTGATTATACTTGTGTCTGACCAGAGTGTGCTGTCAAGCTATATCACACGGGCAGTTCTAGAGAAGAATTTGACAACAATAAGGCTAGATTGGACCTGGAACTGACAAGATGAGGATAAAAGGTCTAAAAGTTACCAATATTCTTAAGATTGAATAAAATACAAGACGTGCATGTTTGTTATAGATAAAGAGATTCTATTGCTTCCCAAAAAAATTTTGGTAGGAGATCTCTCTTTGGTGACATACAAAATCTGACTATTCTATTTATCAGTGTAGATTTCTGAAAGTGTTACAAAGTTACCATAATTCAATTTGGTCAAAATATATTCAAGTTCACTCTGATTTTGTAAAGATGTTTGTTTCTTCATTCTGTGTACTTGTTTACTTGCTTGTATGTCATTCTGTGAATATCTGTCCCTCTTTAAGCTCAACAATTTTTCTTTTTTGAACATTTCTTAATAATACAATTTAGGTTGTAGAATTAGAAGCATGCTTTGGGGAGACACTATTAGAGAGGACCCAAGTTGGTGAATAGAGGAGTGGCCAACAACTTTTCATTAATAAGGAACCCCCAATAATCTTCATGGTCTCTTGTGAGACACTCTAATAATTTAGTTATTGATAAAAAGATAGGTTTTCAGACAAAAATTATTTTCTCATAGAAAATACTCTTGATACAAAACTAAATTAAGAAACAAAGGTTTATTTGTTTTAATAGTGTTTGTAAATAGGATATCATGTCCGCATCTTGTATAGCAATTAACCACTAGGAAGAATATATGCAATACGTTAATTATTGAAACTGTCCTATCAATTTGGTTTGAAACTGTGTCATTGCTATTTTTTTCTCAATAAAATTATGGGGAAAAATACAATAATATCAAAAAACTAAAATCACTAACCAATTAACTAAAAAAAACAAACAAAGGTTTTCACATGGGTAAGACAATTCATTATTGCGGATATCATGATGCATTTATGATTCCACATGTGTAGGTTTTACACAACGTGTAACAAGGATTGCTTATTGTAATAAGACTTTTTAGTAGGAGGAACTCTTATAGACAAAGGGGTAGGCAAAGAGTTCATGAACAAAAATCAAATCGTATGGGAAACACTTGAAAGAATTAACAACTGGGACCAGCTCTTATTGAGAAGTTTTTGCGTGTCAAAAGAAATTACCAACAAAGTGAAAAGGCAACCTACAAATTTGGAAAAAAATCTTCACAAACAAGTACTTAGACAAAGGTCTGCTCTCTAGAATTTATAAAGAACTAAAAAAAAAACTAGGGCCCAAAATTTAAAGACCCCATACAGAAATGGGCATATGAGATGAACACATACTTCTAAGAGGACGAAATTAAAGAAGCATATAAATATATGAAAAAATGCTCCACATCACTAGCTATCCATGAAATGCAAATTAAATAAACTTCATGATACCATCTCACCCCAGAAAGAATGGCTATCATAAAGAAATCACCCAACAACAAATGTTGGAGAGGCTGTGGGGAAAAAGGAACACTTCTCCACTGCTGGTCGGAATGTAGGCTGGTGCAACCATTATGGAAATCAGTGTGCAGACTCCTTAGAAAACTCGGGCTGGAAATCTGATTTAAACCAGCTATTCCTCTACTGGGAATCTTCCCGGAGGATCTGAAAGCATCATATCTTAGTGATATATGTGTGCCTACATTTAGAGCAGCACAATTTGTGATAGCCAAATCTTGGAAACAAGCAAGATGCCTATCACCTGAGGAATGGATGAAAAAGATGTGGTATTTTTATACAATGGAATATCACTCAGCTATAAAGAATGATAAATTCGAAGCCTTTATATTTAAGTGGATGCCACTTCAAGATATACTCGTAAGTGAAATAAACCAGACACACATGTGTAAAGATCATATAGTTTTCCTAGTATAAGAACTCAAAAGAAAGAAATACAAATAGAAAGTTATAATACAAGTAAAAGGAAACCAAGAACTTGAGGACTAAATAATTAAAACAAGGAAAGGAGAAGAGCTAGGAAACGTGACAGTGGCAAGCCATATAGTTATATGTAGAAGACAGGTAAGCAATGATCCTGAGAATCTTCAGAAGATTTTTGAATCTAGCAGTTAATTGGGAGGATTCTCACCCTGACTAACTATATATACTGACATCTGTGAACTAAGCAAATGCACTGAAGATGGCAATTTGTAATAGTAGGTTCATGCTTGGAGTGCCTCTCATTCTGGTCTTCTGAATATGGGCTGCTTGTCATGACATGCCAGTTGCTGCCATGCTGTCTCTCAGGTAGATGATTGTTCAAAAAGAAGGGGGTGGTGAATGAAGGCAGGAGACAGGAAAAGGAATGTTGTGGGACTGCCCTGCTACAAAGTTGTATATTAGATTTTTGGACTTATGTGCAAACATAAGAATTATATAATTCTTTATGCCTATTTTCAAAATATATTTTAATTTTTTAATGTTTTTTCTTCATATTCTGTAGGGACTTAAAGTTCAACATATCAATACTTGATGAAAAATGCCTGTTTCATGTTATGCCTAAGATGTTTGATATTCAGACAGATAGTGAGGCTAACCTTAACAGCCTAGGTTGTCTGGTAATAACAATAAGCTTCTCTTCTGGAGGGCTAACAACCTATGTTTGCAGTCCAAAATTAGAGAAAAAGGAGGTCCACAAGGAAAGCCAACATTTTGGCCCTAACTTTCCAAGGTCAGTTAAGACTCAGGACATAGGAGAACTTGTACTGTAATGTCATGTAACTCAGTAGTGTCCCAAATTTTCTGATCAAAGAGATTATGGGGCCAAAAAGGAAAGTGATCAATGATGTAGAGTGTGCCTAAAGAGAGTCACCTGGAGAGATAACAGTCTCTCAGGCTTTCACAGAGAGCACATTGGCCAAGCAATGGCTGTGACTCATCCACATGGCTGACACTGACAAAGGTTATACAATCTGAGGTACAGGATTTCAGGATAAATCCTGAGGGGATTTGATGGACCTTATCAGATCCAAAAACTACAACTCTTATTGCATAGGTCTTGCTTTACCTTGGTCTTAACCATCCAGCAGAAAAGTATAAAAACAAAGTAAAAGAAGTAAGGCCATGGCATTATGTTGAGCTGTAGGGGACTCAGGTCTACAATTTCTGACAATACCAGGTAAGTGGAAGACCCAATAATATTATGGTCTACTGGACTCTTTTAGAACATTTTGCTGAGTTAACACACCTGTAACAGTCAAATAACGGAAATAAACAAAAAAGGGGATACAGATGAATGTCCATTTTGTATCTTGTGTATTCAAAATGGTTAGGATAGATATATAGTTACATTCTCTTAATGAATAGAAGGATTTGTTCTAATAATATTTGTAAATAGGATATCATGTCCACATCTTGTATAGCAAATAACCACTAGGAAGACAGTATGCAATGTGTTATTGAAAGTGTCCTACCAATTTGATTTGAAACAGTCTCATTGTTATTTGTTTCTCAATAAAATTATGGGAAAAAAGACTTTTTGTTTAGATTCAGACCTCTGCCTTTATTATTTTTTTAAAAAGACATATTCATTCACCGTCATGATCAGACTATTACATTTAGCAATCAACAGCATGGGAGCGAAAAAGGTCTACATTAAGACCCATTGTTGGAATGCTTTACACTTTCCACAGAACAGAGACTAAAATAACCTGTTATATAGTCACAAATACAGTCCTCAAGTTTTTTGCCCATAAGCATGAGTATTGTCTAAAATATGTCTTCTTGGTAACAGGTAGGCCCTGTCACATCTGTGCTTGGATCAGTTCACAAATCTGTTGTAACCTGTAGCTTTCCTGTCACTTCCCTGGCTCTCCTCTCCTGCTAAGCTTTGTTTCCTGGAAGTGTTTAAAACCTTCTGCCATTGTCATAGCTACTGCTGCTGCTGGAGCCACATGGCCACCTTGATTTCGTGGTTTGGTAAAATCTTGGCCTCCACCACCATAGGGCCCAGAGCTTCTGCCTCCAAAGTTTCCTCCTTCATGGGCCCCAAATTAGAAGACTGACTGTTGTAATTGCCAAATTCATTATAGCTTCCACCACCTCCAAAATTGCTTCCATCTTACCAAATCCATTATAGCCATCTTCACTGCCACCATATCCACCCCCACCATGGCTATCACCAAAGCCATCTCGACCACTGAAGTTTCCTCTGTGACTGAAACTGTCATTGCCACCAAAACCACCTCCATGACCACCACCAAAATTTCCAGAACCACTTCAACCTCTTTGGCTAGATGAAGCACTAGCTATCTCCTGCTTCCATGGGGATTTCTTCACTTCATAGTTGTGGTCATTCACAGTGTGGTATTTTGAATGACAGTCTTATCCACAGAATCACTGTCATTAAAGGTTACAAAAGCAAAGCCCCTCTTTTATCCACTGCCTCAGTCGGTCATAATTTCAATCACTTTGATTTTTCCATATTGTTCAAAATAATCTCACAGGTTATCTTCAGTATCTTCTTTAATGCCACCTATTTCACCATTAAGTGGGCACCTGGTCTCTGAGAATCTTCTCTTGAAACAGCTCTCTTTGGTTCCACAATTCTTCCATCTACTTTGTGTGGCCTTGCACTCATGGCTGCATCTACCTCCTCCACAGTGGCATAAATGACAAACCCAAAGCCCTGGAATGCTTGGTGTTCAGGTCTTTCATTACCATGCAATCTGTGAGTATTCGCCATTGCTCAAAATGGCTCCTCAGACTCTTATCAGTTGTTTCAAAGCTCAGCCCTCCAATGAAGAGCTTCCATAGCTGTTCGGGCTCCTTGGGAAACTCTGACTTAGACATGACGGCAGCTGGAAGACAGACTGACAATGCTTCCTCCACAGTGTCCACCAGCCCAGACTTCTGCCTTTAACAAA